>NC_034186.2:37817608-38005108 GCF_002021735.2 Oncorhynchus kisutch | reverse complement strand
TACTCAATACTGCCCCCAGCCATAACAAGTTAATGACTCCAACTTAAGTGTATGTAAACTTCCGACTTCAACTGTATATTGGGAAGGTAATAAGGGGGGTGATGGAGTCCAGGTGAGTCTGATGACACGCTGGTGCGTTCAACAATGGTGAGAGGTGTGCGCCATAACGAGCAGCCTGTTGATCTAGAGGCCTGGCGAGAGAGCACACATGACACGTTTCCAGCTACAATAGTCTTTTTCAACATTAACAAGGTCAACACCGTATTTAATATCAATTTGATATTATTTTAATGGACAAAAAACAAGGATATTTCTAAGTAACCCCAAACTTTTGAACGGTAGGACAGTGGCCAGCCTTTACATACTTAATTGTCCCTCCCCCGGCGGTATAGTGTATACTGCCTCCGTCCACCATAACACAATACCCTCTCTAACAGATCAGTATCAGCAACATGCTCACATGTTCATTCCTCAGCCATCAGGTGGCGAGGGCTGCAGTGTAAATTGCAAAGGGGCACAGTGAAGCAGCAGTGGCTGCAGGTGTGTACAACTTGGTGTGTGTGGATGCCTTGGAACCTGGCCATAAAAGCTCACTAATCTCCAGGTTTGTTTACAGCACGTTAAGCAACCATGTGCACATGCACACGCACACACACACACACACACACACACACACACACACACACACACACACACACACACACACACACACACACACACACACACACACACACACACACACACACACACACACACACACACAACACACTCCCCCATAAACTCCTGTGGGCAATGAGAAGCAGAGGACATGCTTTCTGTCCTGCAGAAAGAGAATAAGATGGGAGGCTGTGTGTGTGTGTGGCAGCGGGCCACTGTAGGCTGAGCAGCTCCAATCAGGGGTGTGTGAGGTGGGTGATGGGGGGTGATTGGGGCGGGTCAGGTGATCAGGTCGCCATGGGAGACGAGGGCGAGAGGCAGAGGTGAAGTAATGAGGCGTGGGCAGCAGGTGGAGTTAGCCAATCACACTCCTTAAAGAGGCTCAGCTCCCAACACACAGCCACATAAATCTAGCCATCAATCTCACACAACACACGTCCAGGGATGCACGCGCACACATACTCACACAACCTTCTTGGAAATTACCATTCACTTCCTGAATTTACTGCATTTTAATGGAACTAACCCCAACATAGGTTTAGGGGCAGATCCATCCTATACCCGGTGCTCCTTCTCTGGGAGAGAGAGAGCAGGTCCTGGCGCTGGCGCTCTGCTCCACAGCCAAGGGACCAGTCCTGGTTATGGGTTAATTATATTAATAGCCTTGATTTCATGAATGTTTCAGGCTCAATGATAGGAGCTGATGTGACAGGAGAATGACGGGTCTCACAGGGTCCATTAGTTAAGAGACCAAGGAGGAGCACTAAAGGCCTATTTAAACGGAAGATCCACACGAACACTTTTATACAGTCTAAAGTACACGCCAGCTGCATGCAGGGACACAGGAGCAGAGTGTGTGTCTGTGTGTGTGTGTGTTGCTATGTGCGTGCGTGCATGGGACTGTGTGTGTGCGCCCCGTGTATGTACATACATTTAAATAAAAGTGCCTGGACGATTTTGAGTGTATGCATTTTGTACTGTATGAGTGATTGTGTTTGCCCGTGACAGGAAAAGAGAGAGAGAGGTGAAGGCAGAGGTGAAATTGATGGGTTAGGGGTGGCGAGAGTGTGAGGGAGTCTGTAGGAGAAAATGAAATGTATTACTGGAGAATAAGGGCTAGAGGGCTACAGAACTGTTTTCACCCCCATCTCTGCAGTGCAGAGCAATTTCCATACAGCTTCCTGCCAAATAACAACATGCTGGAGGAAGGAGAGGTCGAGAGAGCAACAACTAGAGTGAGAGGGGAGGGATAGACAGGGAAGAGAGGGACTAGACAGCGAGAGGGAGACAAAGAGAGCGAGGAGGGAGGGAGAAAAGGGGAGAAAGAGTGACAGGGGAAAGGAGAGAAAGGGGGAGAAAGAGGGAGAGGGGAAAGAGGGGGGAGAGGGTAAGAATGGGGACAGAGAGCATAGGAAATGAAATACATGTGTACACTCCTGTCAAGCATCAAACTATCAGGAGGACATTACTCAGCAGTGGGACACACAAAGCTGCAATTCAATTCATTTTTCTTTAAATTGACCTGGGGGGGATGGAAACCCCACATCAGAATTTGTTTGTCAGTTATTTTGTGGAATTGTTAAGGTGTGAAGGGAGAGGAAGTTGTCTCCATTGCTCAGTTCACTGAGCTACTCTATAGTATGAGAGGTTAGTTTACTCACTCTGCTCTGCTGTATAGTATCAGTAGGAAGGGGAGGATGGGGAAGAGGCGGAGGAGGAAAAGAGGAGAGCAGTAGAGGAGGGGAGGAATGGGAGGAGATAGACAAAATAAGAGGGGACGTGTGTGTCTCTCAGGCCAGATTGCGGTGTCACTCTGCAGCACACAGTTATCTGTTCTCATTTATCAGGTGAGCTTGGAGGGAGGGAGGGAGATAGCGACAATAACAGGGGAAGATGAGAGATAGAGACAAAGAGAGAAGAATGTAAGTCCAAATCATTTCCTCATGATCTGTCTATGAGCTTAAAGGATAAGTAACATTGTTGTTGTTATAACCAAATATCTATTTTTGATGAAAATGGAACGTTATAGAAGGGTCCAGACGCCTTTTTAGGGATTTGACATGTTTTAGAGAAACTCATTGCCCCGAAAAAACATCGCCAAAGGATCCATAAACACCCAATATGTCCTTTTAGAACCGGCACAACTCTCAGTATACTGATGCAGGTCTTTAGATGTTGTAAGCATGAAGTTGTGTCATTCCGAACTTAACCCCTCGGGTGGCCCAACACTCTCAGTTACCTGTATCAGCAGGCTACACGGAAAAATGGAATCGCTCAAGACGGCTCCAATCGTGCAAAAGGGAATGTAACATTGCAGATCAAGTTCGGAATGACACAACTTCATGTGTACAACAGTTAAAGATCTGCATCACTCTACTGACAGCTTTGCTGTTTCTAAAAGGAAGTTTTGGGGTGTTTTTGGAGATGCTGTTCATGTTCTTTCAGGGCCCCCATACTACAAAATGAGAATGAGGAAATGATTTGCTATTTGGGGTAAGTTTCTCTAAAACATGTGAAATCCCAAAAAAGGTGTCTGCACCCTTCTATAACATGTCATTTACATAAAATGTATCATTTAAGTCCCCCTCCTCACCATTATCCAAGTCCAGAATACCTAAAGACAATCACCCACCTTTTCATTCATACTTTACTCCACTCTCTGTTTATACCAAACCATAAATATATTGATTGCGTCCAACAATTTATCTTTCTCTCTCCACAGGCTAAATAGGTTTGATTGACAGAATCTCTGCTTGTTTCCCTTAATGCACCACCAGTCCTCTATTTATGCACACTTCCTTCTTCGAACAAAGTGACGACCCAGTGAGCCCACCCCAAAAAAATTCCCTGACTGCAACTTTTGTTTCAAATCAGAATGATTTGTTGACCCCTGCGCAGAGCTATATGTGGAGGGGTTAATGCATTTCCCTCGGCACATCCCAAAATAAACCCCATTTGAAGAGAACAGATAAAGACATCACTGTCTAAGACTGAGGCTCCGTTTATGAATCTGTCCAGCAACACGATCATAGCGAATGTATACAGCCAAGACACAAGACTCCATAGTCTGACAGTGCGGGTATCTGTGCCAGTGTTCCAGGAGTGTGCAACACACAAAGTGTTGCAGATACAAAAAAAGCCATGACTAGAGCTGACATGATTCCTTATGAGAGGAGCCCCTTAAGTCTGTCCTACGCTGAGTGTACAAAACATTGGGAACACCTTCCTAATATTCAGTTGCACCCCCTTTTGCCCTCAGAATAGCCTCAATTCGTCGAGGCATGGACTCTACAAGGTGTCAAAGCATTCCCCAGGGATGCTGGCCCAAGTTGACTCCAATGCTTCCCGCAGTTGTGTCAAGTTGGCTGGATGGTGGACCATTCTTGATACACACGGGAAACTGTTGAGCATGAAACAGTGTTGCAGTTCTTCAAACGCTCAAACTGGTGTGTCTGGCACCTACAACCATACCCCATTCAAAGGCACATAATCTTTTGTCTTGCCCATTGACCCTCTGAATGGCACACAGACACAATCCATGTCTCAATTGTCTCAATTATCCCTTCTTTAACCTGTCTCCTCCCCTCCCTCTAGACTGATTGAAGTGGATCTAACTAGTGACATCAATAAGGGATCACAGCTTTCACCTGGTCAGTCTATGTCATGGAAAGAGCAGGTGTTCATAATGTTTTGGACACTCAGTGTATTTCTATTGGAATGCTCCACATTGTATACTGTACACATCTAAACAGGTGTTGGATTTTACTATGAACCTCGAGATTGTTCATTGAATGATATGGAAAAATGTTGATTTCCACCTAAAAAGACATACCCAAATGTAAATATATTTCATGAGATGGTCATGAACAATAACTGATGATCAAATCAAATCAAATGGTATTCGTCACATGCTCTGAATACAACAGTGAAATGCTTACTAACAAGCCTTTAACCAACAATGCAGTTTTAAGAAAATGACCACCAAAATAGTAAGCGATTAGAATAACAAATAATTAAAGAGCAGCAGTAAATAACAATAGCGGGGCTATATACAGGAGGTACAGAGTCAATGTGCGGGGGCACCGGTGTCGAGGTAATTCAGGTAATATGTACATGTAGGTAGAGTTATTAAAGTGACTATGCATAGACAAAAACAGAGAGTAGCAGCAGTGTAGAAGAGAAAGGGGGGGGGCAATGCAAATAGTCTGGGTAGCCATTTGATTAGCTGTTCAGGAGTCTTATGGCTTGGGGGTAGAAGCTGTTTAGACGCCTCTTGGACCAAGACATAGCGTTCCGGTACCGCTTGCCGTGCGGTAGCAGAGAGAACAGTGTTTGACTTGGGTGGCTGGAGTCTTTGACAATTTTTAGGGCCTTCCTTTGACACCGCCTGGTATAGAGGTCCTGAGACATAAACTGAACAAGTTTCACAGACATGTGACTAACAGGAATGGAATAATGTGTCCCTGAACAAAGGGGGGGTCAAAATCAAAAGTAACAGTCAGTATCTGGTGTGGCCACCAGCTGCATTAAGTACTGCAGTGCATCTCTTCCTCATGGACTGCACCAGATTTGCCAGTTCTTGCTGTGCGAGGACCTGCCTTACAACAGGCCTACAAGCCCTCAGTCCAGCCTCTCTCAGCCTATTGCGGACAGTCTGAGCACTGATGGAGCGATTGTGCATTTCTGGTGTAACTTGGGCAGTTGTTGTTGCCATCCTGTACCTGATCCGCAGGTGTGATGATCAGATGTACCGATCTTGTGCAGGTGTTGTTACATATGGTCTGCCACTGCGAGGACGATCAGCTGTCCGTCCTGTCTCCCTGTAGCGCTGTCTTAGGAGTCTCACAGTACAGACATTGCAATTTATTGCCCCGGCCACATCTGCAGTCCTCATGCCTCCTCGCAGCATGCCTAAGGCACGTTCACGCAGATGAGCAGAGACCCTGGGCATCTTTCTTTTGGTGTTTTTCAGTCAGTAGAAAGGCCTCTTTATAGTGTCCTAATTTTCATAATTGTTACCTTAATTGCCTACCGTCTGTATGCTGTTAGTGTCTTAATGACCATTCCACAGGTGCATGTTCATTAATTGTTTATGGTTCATTGAACAAGCATGGGAAACAGTGTTTAAACCCTTTACAATGAAGATCTAATTATCTTTGAAAGACAGGATTCTGAAAAAGGGACGTTTCTTGTTTTGCTGAGTTTAGATATTCCATAAAAAATCAGCAGTTTCCAGCTACAATAGTCATTTACAACATTAATAATGTCTACACTGTATTTATGATCAATTTAATGTTATTTTAATGGACAAACATTGTGCTTTTCTTTCAAAAACAAGGACATTGACCCCAAACTTTTGAATGTTTTGAATTTTTTTCCTATTCAACAGAAGTTGGGCAATGGGGCTTGAAATGACTGAATGCCTTCTAAAAATGGTAACAATCAAATTATAAATGACTTACTATAAGATTTCACCTTTCTTATAACTGTAAAATAAATATGATCATACTTAGTGACAGTACAAAATTGGCACTATTTCATATAACTGACGACAGAGAATTCTCTCCTAAACGTCTACTGAGAGCTCTAAATCCAGCTGAGAATATCACAGCGAGATGAAACCAGCACTGCTGGATTCAATGGACTGTCTCCTTTCATATGCCGTCTCCCAGACTGGGCTCTGCCACTCCGAGGAAGAGAAAATCGATTATTTGTCTGGAAAGGCCAGAAAATGTGATACTTTGTTCCCTATGCAAATGTGGGCTCCGCTGAGAGAGTGGGAGTGGAGAGCAGACTGATGGGTCTTTCTGCCACTATAAGAGAGTGGGAGTGGAGAGCAGACTGATGGGTCTTTCTGCCACTATAAGACCCGGGAATCTACGACGTTCACAGATCGCTTTGTACACCAAAATATCAGTCAGAACCGGTCCAGAACCGCTTCGGTCCCCATATAGGGAACTTAACATCTAAGAGGTACCAGTTCCCACTGATAGTCAACCTAGTGGCCACACACAGCTGTGTATATGGGAGACATACAGATATAGGATTTTACTTTGATCACTGTTTTGTTGCTGAGAATTTTCGTGCACTGCAGGAAATGCAGATGAGCTTTGTGAGTTACATAAATTCACTGAAAATCCACACAAACACACATATTAACAGTATTACACTTTTCATGTAGCCTACTTTTGTCCAGCTAATAATCTAACCACCGATCAAGAAACATTATGGACTAAGCGTTCAAATCCTGTTGCTGCAAGATTATTTTGCTGTGACAATATAGGTACAATTAAGATCCTTCATCTGTATAGAAGATTTATTAGATTCAGATATACGAGCGGTTATGTCCCATTTCCTCTAGGGATCCCCCCTCCTGACACCCCTACCTGGCCCTGTGTCCGCCAAGCTGCTCCCACCCTCTACCTCCCTCCATCTCCCTCTCTCTCCCCACGAAGCAACTCTCCCCTTGTCTCATAAATGTTTGAGCGGCCCAGCAGAAACGGAGACCATGCATTATGCAGCATCTCTAAACGCCTCATCCCAAATAATTGCAAATACAATTCAAGTCCTGGAGATCGCCTCCGAGCAGCTTCAGTTACAATTCCACAGCCCTGTTTTGCCTAAATCATCATTCCTCCCACTATACTATACACAGAAGGAAACAAGATTTGCTTATTGCAGTGTTTGTGACACCGGCTGGGTTGGTAGTAATAAAGTAATGATGGATGGTAATGACTGTAAAGAATCACTGATGAAGACTCAATCGCACAGAGCAGGAGAAGCAAAGGGAAGGAACATAGTTATGCTGTATAACCTGCTGGAAAGAAAGGTATAGATTGCAAAAGAGTAGATGAAGAAAGGGAGAAAGTCAGATTGCAAGAAAGAAAGGGAATGAGAAGGAGAAAGAGAAAGTAACTATTTCCTTCCCTTCTCTCGTCCGCCATCCTCCTTTCAGTGCCTCACCTGGACAGAACGTGGTGGTAAGTCAGTAATGTGGTCAAGGGTTTGCAGTAATATGCAATTAACCTGATTGGTTGTAATTAATATGTCAGATACCACAGACAGATAGACACCCTATCTGCTGCAGACACAAGATGCAGGTAACCACCGGCAGCCAAAAAAGCCAAATACACAGTCCTGCAGGAAGATTTCAAACTGAACATAAAAAAAAACAAAATAACTGTCACGGATCCCCTTGGTACTGCTGCTCATTCTGTTCACCAGCTCCGGAGGTCTACTTCACTGGCCTTCTAGGCGTCACTGAACTGGATCATTACCACCAACCCTGGACTGTCTTGTCTCATTACACACACCTGGTTCCCATTTCCCCCTGATTAGTATGTATATATACAGTATGTGCCCATTGTCCTTGTCGATTATTGTGCCATGTCCGTTGGTGTTGTGAGTACCTGTGCTCTGTTGTATCGGCTTTCACGCTATGTGTTTTTGTGCACTTGTTATTACGGGTCTCGTCCCGTGTATTATTTAGAGGTTTACACCTCGCTCTTTTGATTGGGTTACATCCCTGAGTTATATATATATATACGTGTCTGTTTTGGGCTCCGTCCCCGTCGTTTTCATGTCGTGTCTCACGATGTCTGTCTGGACCACGCCCCTCAAGTGGATTTACCAGAGAAGTAACAGGACCTGCACTGGGTTTTCTTTAAGACCCGGGCAACACACCTGCCTCCTCATCACCCCTAGGACTGTGCCATTGACCTGCTTTCTGAAGCAGCCCTCCCTTGAGGACACGTCTATCCCCTCTCCTATGCCGAGACCGAGGCCATGGAGACCTACTTACAGGAGAAAGCAGGGTTTCATCTGCCCCTCTACGTCACCAGCCTCCTCAAGCTTCTTTTTTGTTAAGAATAAAGATGGGGGAGTGCGCCCCTGCATTGATTATCAAACTCTGAATAAGCCACTTAAGTTCAGCTATCCTTTACCCCTCATCCCAACCATCATCGAACAAATGCACGGGGCGCAGTACTTCACGAAACTGGACTTGAGGAGCACCTACAATCTGGTGCGTATTCGTGCAGGCGACGAATGAAAAACGACCATGACAATAACCACAGCGTGACAATAACCATCCATGAACAGACAACATGAAATTAATCATGGAAAAATGCTATTCTACATTTTAAAAGCTCCAAATGAATCCCTTTTGTTTTGTTGCCAGAGACAATGAGAAATATTGGTTGTATATGATTGACATACACAAAATATACTATGTCCCAACAGATTCTAAGCAATTCCAAACTAACATCACAAACCATGTGTAATTCATCTGTTTAACATGCAATAATCAGGACTTATTGATGTGGCTGTAATGTTGATTGATCACCGATGCCTTTAGCCCACATAAATTTAGGATGATCCCCAAATCGAAGGCTGCCGACCCCAGACAGCCTGTGTGTGTGTGTGTGTGTGTGTGTGTGTGTGTGTGTGTGTGTGTGTGTGTGTGTGTGTGTGTGTGTGTGTGTGTGTGTGTGTGTGTGTGTGGTCAGTAGATGGCTGATTGATTATCACACCCATGACAATACCTCTCCCCTTAACCTCTGACCCTTGGCCTGCGACCCTTCTACATAAGTAGTGACCTGGAACAGCAACCTCTCCTCATTGACTTAGCATTAATGTATATGGGATCCATAGGAGCAAGGGTGTAACTCAGTCTCTGGACTGGAACCTCATTGAAAGCCTGTGGTTTGAAATGAAGAGGGCAATCGACATGTGCAGACAAAGGATATCAAGGATCTGTAAAGATTCTGTATAGAGGAATGATCTAAGATCCCAAAGTGTTCTTCAATGTCATGAAACATTTAAAAAAGGCTCAGTGGCGTTATCCTCGCAAGGGGAGGGGCTGGAGTAATGAAAACGGGATCCAATAATCGTTTTATTTTTTACTACATGTTAAACAAAATCAATTCCTGGTTGGTCTAACCCAGCATTTTTGGGTTGAGCAGAACACACACACACACACACACACACACACACACACACACACACTTCCTTCTGCCCCTGAGCAAGGTAGTTAACCCACTGTTCCTCGGGCAGCAAAGACGTGGATGTTGATTAAGGCAGCTCCCCGGACCTCTCTGATTCAGAGGGTTGAATGCAGATGACACATTTCAGTTGAATGCATTCAGTTGTACAACTGACTAGGTATCCCCCTTTCCTTTCCCTTTCAGTCAACTGTCTGCAAAGTCTCATTCCACCTGTTTATCTAACTCATCCCTCATATCTCTGCCTGTTCCTCTACTCTCTGTAGAGCAACATACGGGGAATGGCAACAGTAGCACCAACAACTTTTGTGGGGATCACCTCATCCTCTAGATGGAAGGCTACAACCAAACCAGAACTAATGTTTTGGTAAGTACTTATCTCTACACATTAATACAAATGTATTATACAATAAAATAATCCTAAAAGAAAACTTTTATCCAAGATTTTTAATACTCCAGTTTATTTTCACAAGAATGTTTTCTGAAAAAAACATTAGTTCAGATGAAATCATTTGGTGTGATGAACCAACAACAAAAGGGAGAAATGCAGAGAAGCAATTTGACCATAAGTATTTAGATTGCATATTTATCCAATAGGTGTCTCCATAATGACAAACTCCTCTCTCGCTGCTGGAAATAAATTGGGACTAGTTTTCAGGCATTGTGGACGGGGGGAGGTCCAATAGAAAAATGTGGAAATGTGTCGCACTGAATGGTGCAACACATTTCCTGTAGCTGCCTGGCCACCCCCAGTCCCCCACAAGTTACTCCTCTGCATAGGAGAGATGGACATCTTTCTTCCATATCTCAGTATGGACACACACTGATGGTTACTGTATAGTTAGGAAAAACATTCTGATATTACAGTGCAATCAGAAATTATTCAGACCCCTTGACTTTTTCCACATTGTTAAGTTACAGACTTATTCTAAACTTGATTAAATTGCTTATTTTCTTCATCAATCTACACACAATAACCCATAATGACAAAGCAAAAACAGGTTTTTATACATTTTGCAAATGTATTAATCATAAAACACTGCAATTTCACATTTACATAAATATTCAGACCTTTTACTCAGTACTCAGCACCTTTGGCATTGATTACAGTCTCGAGTCTTCTTGGTTTATGATGCTACAAGCTTGGCACACCTGTATTTGGAGAGTTTCTCCCATTCTTCTCTACATATCCTCTCAAGCTCTGTCAGGTTGGATGGGGAGCGTTGCTGCACATCTATTTTCGGGTCTCTCCAGAGTAGAGCTCGACCGATTAATCGGAATGGCCAATGAATTAGGGCCGAATTCAAGTTTTCATAACAATCGGAAATCGGTATTTTTGGACACCGATTTGGCAATTTTTTTTTTTTTACACCTTTATTTAACTAGGCAAGTCAGTTATTTTCAATGACGGCCTAGGAACGGTGGGTTAACTGCCTTGTTCAGGGCAGAACGACAGATTTTTACCTTGTCAGCTCGGGGATTCAATCTTGCAACCTTACGGTTAACTAGTCCAACGCTCTAACCACCTGCTTTACATTGCACTCCACGAGGAGCCTGCCTGTTACACGAATGCAGTAAGAAGCCAAGGTAAGTTGCTAGCTAGCATTAAACTTATCTTATAAAAAACAATCAATCAATCATAATCACTAGTTAACTACACATGGTTGATAATATTACTAGTTTATCTAGCGTGTCCTGCGTTGCATATAATCGATGCGGTGCGCATTCGTGAAAAAGGACTGTCGTTGCTCCAACATGTACCTAACCATAAACATCAATGCCTTTCTTAAAATCAATACACAAGTATATATTTTTAAACCTGCATATTTAGTTAATATTGCCTGCCAACATGAATTTCTTTTAACTAGGGAAAATGTGTCACTTCTCTTGCAACAGAGTCAGGGTATATGCAGCAGTTTGGGCCGCCTGGCTCGTTGCGAACTGTGAAGACTATTTCTTCCTAACAAAGACAGCCAACTTCGCCAAGCGGGGGATGATTTAACAAAAGCACATTTGCGAAAAAAGCACAATCGTTGTATGACTGTACCTAACCATAAACATCAATGCCTTCCTTCGTATAGAATCGTATAGAGAGAAATTGTCCTATAATTCCTATAATAATTACAACCTAAAACCTCTTACCTGGGAATATTGAAGACTCCGCCAGGGAACCACCAGCTTTCATATGTTCTCATGTTCTGAGCAAGGAACTTAAACTTTAGCTTTCTTACATGGCACATATTGCACTTTTACTTTCTTCTCCAACACTTTGTTTTTGCATTATTTAAACCAAATTTAACATGTTTCATTATTTATTTGAGGCTAAATTGATTTTATTGCTATATTATATTAAGTTAAAATAAGTGTTCATTCAGTATTGTTGTAATTGTCATTATTACAAATAAATGTAAAAAATTGGTATCGACTTTTTTTGCTCCTCCAATAATCTGTATCGGTATCGGCGTTGCAAAATCATAATCGGTCGACCTCTACTTCAGAGATGTTTGATTAGCTTCAAGTCCAGTCATGGCTGTGTGCTTAGGGTCATTGTCCTGTTGGAAGGTGAACCTTCGCCCCAGTGGGAGGTCTCTGTACTTTGTGCCGTTCATATTTCCCTCGACTAGTCTCCCAGTCCCTGCTGCTGAAAAACATCCCCACTTCCCCATGATGCTGCCACCACCATGCTTCACCATAGGGATGGTATTGGCCAGGTGATGAGCGGTGCCTGGTTTTCTCCAGAGGTGACGCTTGGCATTCTTGGTTTCATCAGACCACAGAATCTTGTTTCTCATGATCTGAGAGTCCTTTAGGTGCCTTTTGGCAAACTTCAAGCGGGCTGTCATGTGCTTTTTACTGAGGAGTGGCTTCCGTCTGGCCACCATACCATAAAGGCCTGGAATGCTGGTTGTCCTCAACAGAGGATCTCTGGAGCTCTGTCAGAGTGACCATCATGTTCTTGGTCAACTCCCACACCAAGGCCCGTCTCCCACCGATTGTTCAGTTTGGCCGGGTGGCCAGCTCTAGGAAGAGTCTTGATGGTTCCAAACTTCTTCCATTTAAGAATGATGGAGGCCACTGTGGTCTTGGGGACCTTCAATGCTGCCAAAATGTTGGGGTTCCCTTCCCCAGATCTGTGCCTCGACACAATCCTGTCTCGGAGCTCTACGGACAATTCCTTCGACCTCATTGCTTGGTTTTTGCTCTGACATGCACTGTCAACTTATATAGACAGGTGTGTGCCTTTCCCAAATCATGTCCAATCAATTGCATTTACCACAGATAGACTCTAATAAAGTTATAGAAACAGCTCAAGGATGATCAATGGAAACAGGAGGCACCTGAGCTCAATTTCGAGTCTAATAGCAAACAGTCTGAATACTTATGGAAATAAGGTATTTCTGTTTTTTATTTGTAACAAATTAGCAAAAAATGGTAGAATCCTGTTTTCACTTTGTTGTTATGGCGTATTGTGTGTAGATTGATGAGTAAAACATGTGGAAAAAGTGAAGGGGTTTGAATCATTTCAGAATGCACTCATTTAAGGGGTGCCTGGGGAGATGGGCAGCCCATTAGAAATCAAGGCACCCTGATAGGTGTTAAAATATTTATGGCCAGTGGACACCACTATAATATCAATGTTGGTCCAGTCCATTATTTTAGAAGCAATATGTTTTTTGACAGAATTGTGATTGTCATAAACCATTTTCAAAGGGGAAATTACAAACTTAAGAAGTCTTTGTAAACCTCAAATACATTACCATTTTAAAATGTCCTGCATTGCAGGAAAATTCTCTTGCAACAGGGAGATCAAATTAAGATCCTATATCTGTATATGTTGTCGACCTCGTAAACCAATCGTAATACAGGAAGTTGTACACAAAAACCCTGGCCGCACCGACTAGTCGTGGTAAAAAGCTCAATTGCAGTGTCACCCCCCCAAAAAATCAGGATTTCTATTGCTTTGATACTGCAATTAACATTTGGCACTGGTTGCAGGTGGAAATGTTACATGTATAACCTTTAAAGTCCAGATCAGTGAACACTCAATAGGACCGGGATCGTCACCTACTGTAGATTCAGCCACGGTTCAGTTTATTTCTTGAGCGGATGGTAAGGGGCCAGAACATAATGAGAAATCATTTGTAGACTGCAAAATGACCGTAAGACGCCCAAACAGATATAATATTTGACTATAACATAATCATTTCAAACCGTGCTTACATTTGTATACGATCACATACAGTATATCTCTCGATTATGATTGGGAATACTTCAGAACAGATTTCCAAATCACTTGGAGCTGATTTACTGGTGTTTTGATAGTCGTTTATGTCCAACAATAAAAATGTATACAAACTATTTTTGCACAGAATTCTTGGGGGGCCAAATAAAATCACCCGCGGACACGCACACTGTTCCCGGCCCTTATTACCCCTCCACCCGCGAACACGCACACTGTTCCCGACCCTTACTACCCCTCCACCCCTGACTAAGCGTCAACATCACACGGTTTGACTTCAGTATTCAACATTTGTCCAGAGGGGATATAAATGTCAAATACTGACGGTTAAGTTCAGCGATTAATTCCGAATGGTTAAGGTAAGAGTTAAAGTTTAGGATAGAGTCAAAAATAAAATTGTGCCTAGCACTGGGATTTGAACACAGGACGCTCGGAGCCGGAACTTGTGGCTTATGTCCATCCAAGCCGCAGGCCTACTTGATGTTAATAACACACACCGTTGCCCCTAGTACACAGTTTTGAAGGCATCTCCTGATGTCCTGGGGACCTGGATGAATGTTGAATGTCACCTTGGATCTGGAGTGACCTGGCTTGACTTAGCCCATGTCCCCTTGACAGTCACACACACACCTGTGACCGTGCAGCCCAACCAGGTCACTCCAGCACAGCCCAGCTCTGACTGTCTCATTCTCCCATCGCACAGCACAGTGGAGAGATGAGCTGCCTGCCTGCTAGTGAGAGTCACAAACACTCAGCATCTCCCTGTCACAGCATGCTTACTCAGCCTCACCTTAAATGACACACCCTCCTCATTCAAACACATTCACTGTTAGAGCCTCACCTCTGTGCACGGAAAACAGACACTTTGCATTCACACACCCACCTCTGAAAACAGCACACACCCTCCCCATTCACACACACTCTGTCACAGGCTGCTTCCGCAGCCTTACCTCACCTCTGCAGGCAGGCAGGGAACAGCAGCCTGGGCACAGCAGGACCATGCAGCTAAACTTCCTCATGCAAAAACTGACTGAGCCAGTGATAATGTCAAATACCATCAACGCAGGGCAAAACATTACACATTTACTGTATGCAGATCTTTCCATCACACAGACTGAACAGATGAATCCAGGGGAAAGCTATGATCACTTATTGATGTCACTTGTTAAATCCACTTCAATCAGTGTAGATGAAGGGCAGAAGGCAGGGTAAAGAAGGATTTTATGTATGCCATTCAGAGGGTGAATGGGCAAGACAAAAAATATATAAGTGACTTTGAACGCGGTTTGTGTCAAGAACTGCAACGCTGTAGGGTTTTTCAAGCTCAACAGTTTCTCGTGTGTATCAAGAAAGGTCCACCACCCAAAGGACATCCTGCCAACTTGACACAACTGTGGGTAGCATTGGAGTCAACATGGGCCAGCATCCCATGGGGGGGGGGGCCTCAATATTAGGGAAGGTGTTCATAATGCTTTGTACACAGTGTATTTGTATCAGCTATAGTTAAACAGCAAATCTACAAGACAAAATTAGGGGGGGTTAACTGAGGGAGATGTGTACACAGAGATACAGTACATTAACACACACATGCCAAACAGCTACCTGGACTATTTGCATTACCCTTTTTTGCACAAACTTTTTGATTCTGAGTCTGGCTATGAGTACAACACACAGGGCTGGAAAGAGGGTGACCTTCTGCAGCTCTTAACCTTTCCCCCTCTCCACAGTGACCTTTAACCCCTGACCCCAACTCACCGATCTCGCAGCTCTCTCCAGAGTAGCCCTGGGGGCAGTAGCAGCTGTAGCCGTCGCCCTCCGGCAGGCAGCTGCCTCCATGCAGACAGGGGTTGGTCTGGCACGGGTTGTCTTCAGCTGTAGAATGGAGATAGAGCAGGGGGGTTAACCGAGGGAGATGTGTACACAGAGATGCAGTACATTAACACACAAACAGCTACCTGGACTATTTGCATTACCCTTTTTTTGCACTAACATTTTTGACTAATTACAAACGCTGCTGCTACTGTTAATTATCTGTTGCTTTAGTCCTAGTTTATGTACATATGTACCTCAATTACCTCGTACACATCGCCTCGGTACTGGTACCCCATGGCCTGATATACCCCTTGACTTTTTTCAAATTTTGTCTTATTCAAAAAAAAAAAAAAAATCCCTCATTTTTTTCCCCTAATCAATATCCCAAAGCAAAAACAGGTTTTTAGAAAATTTTACGAATTAAAAAAACTTGAATAAACGGAAAGAAAACATTTTCATAAGTACTCACACCCTTTGCTCAGTACTTTGTTGAAGCTTTCCGAAGGCACTGTACAGCCAATTTATGTGTATTTGTGTATTTATTATTGCTTTTATTATTACGCGTTATTACTTTTCTATTATTTCTCTATTTTCTTTCTCTCTGCTTTGTTGGGAAGGGCCCATAAGTAAGCATTACACTGTTGGTTTACACCATGTGACAAATAAAATTGTATTTGACACGCACAAGTAAGTGAATGCACGCACACACACACACACACACACACACACACACACACACACACACACACACACACACACACACACACACACACACACACACACACACACACACACACACACACACACACACACACACACACACACACACACACACACACACACACTGCAGTTCTCTCTCAAGCACACACACAGATAGATTTACACATACTAGAATTCTCCCTCTCCGGGTCGGGTGAGCTTGTATCTTTCCCCTCATACATCATTAAGTAAGCCTGGGTATTATAAATGCTGGAAAAGAGATGTAGCGCATCAGATTGTGTCTGGGCCTGGAAACTTATCTGGGTTGGCTAATACAACCATACTTAATGTAGATATCTCTCCCCACAGCAACGAAACAAAGCCTCATAACCTGGTGCTGTGCAACTTTCCTTGTCAAACACCAGCACCGTCCTAAAAGTAGAGCCTATAATTACGACTTAATCTACTCTCTCACCATTTATCCCAAAATGTTTCCCTTGAAGAGCGGTGCTTGGATTTATAGCCTGGCAAAATAAAATGTGTTAATTACCTCGCAACAACACGGTCATATGGCATTAAAAGAGGTGGCTCCAAGGGTGTCCTGACTGGGCGATGATCAGGTAATTTATGAGTACCCAGCTCATCAGAGTGACGCGGGTGGGTGGCACACATTGTCCTCCCCCCCACCGAGCATCCGTCCTGATAAAAAGGAGTGGGGGACAGACAGAGCAGCCAATCTGTCACCTTGTGGAAAGGAAAGTCACAGTCACAGTCACACGGCCAGCACCCCCCCCCCCCCCCCCCCTCTGCCTTGGGTCTCTCTCACTCTCTCAAACAGAGTGTGTCGCTGAGAGGGTGAAGTGCAGTATGAAGGACCTGTCAGATTGTCTATCTTCTGTATTATTCCTCAATCTAAAGCTCTTCAATGTGAAGACTGGGGCTCTATCTGAGAGAGTCACTGGCACGTCATGGTTCTCTGTTACTTGGTTATCTGTGGTAGCTCATCCACCACTAATATATTCATTAGCATCACATATCTGACAGTGGCCTGTTTAGCCCTGCGTGACAGTGTGTTGGTAAAGAATCCACACCTGCTCAATTTTTTTATGTGATGGTTAACAATGACTGTGTGGGTCTGACGACACAGCTCTAGTCAGCAGGGTCCACAGCAGATGGGACTGTTTGCTCTGATAAATATCACAACCTCCAAAAATGCTCTACCTCCCTGTTATTGGTAATGGTGAGAGCTTAGCATGTTAAAAATTCCTTCATGATTATCTGAAATCATGGAAGCATCCACACAAATGTCAAAATTTTCAGAAAAATGTTTTATTCTTATTTACAATGAAAGGGACTCCAAAATGACACAATGCATCATTGACCATTCATTGCTGTTGGGCACCAAAAAACACAAAACACAAAACAAAAAAACTATTTTGTAGAGTCACAAGCTTGATTTCAGGGCTGGTGTTATGGGCGGGCCTTAGGGGGCCTGCTAGGCCCTACCATACCTCCTTGCCCGTCCAAATAAAATATTGAAATATTGATTATTCTTTGCCCGAGACGTTTGCCGACAGAACGATGCAGCTGACCACGCCGCTGGCGTTATGTGTGCGAGCGTTGCAAAATAAATTTACACGTACAGTGCATTCGGAAAGTATTCAGACCCCTTGACCTTTTCGCTCCAGTCTGAGGTCCTGAGCACTCTGGAGCAGGTCTTCATCAAGGATCTAACTGTACTTTGCTCTGTTCATCTTTCCCTCGACCCTGACTAGTCTCCCAGTCACTGAAAAGCATCCCCACAGCATGATGCTGCCACCACCGTGCCTCACCGTAGGGATGGATCCAGGTTTCCTCCAGCTGTGACACTTGGAATTCAGGCCAAAGAGTTTAATCTTGGTTTCAGACTAGAGACTGTTGTTTCTCATGGTCTGAGTCCTTTAGGTGCCTTTTGGCAAACAACAAGGTGGTTGTCATGTGATTGAAAGATGAACTGAGGTCCACACTCCAGTCCAGTTGGTGGTGGTAATGCACCTTAAAGTTGATTGCCTACCGCTATATAAAGTCCACAGAAGAAGAAGAAGAGATGACTGAAGGATTAGAGAAAACTAGAAAATAACTAGGTTTCCCCTTTTATCTGTGGCTTAATTGTCGGAATATTGAAACACACAATTTTGTGTGAATCAAAATGGCCAAAAATTCTATAAAGATCCCGAAAAAAAGGAACTTGCGCATTTCAGGTAAAATACAACCCAATATTCATATCCCAGGACAAATTAGCTAGCAACCGCAAGCTATCTAAATGGTCATGAATGTTCCATGTGTTTCGACCTGTCCCCAGAAATAGTCGGTTCAGAGTTCGTTTTGATATTTCAACCTGCTTGCCCTGATCACATCTGGTGTGGATGGACAAAATCAATGTGCACGTGCACGGTTCAAAGAAAAAATTGGCTTTCAACATGTAGGAATCATTTCTGAACTCAATTTCTGTTTTAAAACGAATCGAGTAAAGGTAAACGTAAAGTAAGAATTGAACGTGTAAATGTTAATTCATAATCATAACATCCCTATGTTTGTACGTTGACAAATCTAATTAAATGTTTTCGTTTCATGTTTGATGCATGGCTTTTCTTATGATCCTAACAAGTTATGTATGGATATTCTTACGATCCTAACGATATGCACGTTCAACCTTTTTGGCAGCTATCTCGCTCCATACTATAGTTTCAGCAGAGAGGAAGAGACTAAGTGAGAGGGCTCACTCTCACCAAAATCAGTCCATTATAAACCATATGCGTTTCTATGAGAATAATATGCAGACCTAAGCTTGTTGCCTGACCTCCCGCCTTTGGAGCAAAGACTCACATTGTTAGTGCATAGACATGAGCATCTCGTCATTACAGATCTCTGGTTTCAGCCTCCTGTGAATTGGAAAGGAAAGTTGGCGTGTGCACAGTGCACTGTTAGGATGCTGGATTGCCCTAAAGTAAATGTATGTTTTGCAAAAAATTATATAATTACTCCTGTCTAAATAAAATAATTCAAAATACTTCACCAGGCAGCATGACTTAGGCACCGAGGCAGTGCTTAATTTGAGTCGGATCCTGGCACCTCTCAGATTGACTTTGTTCATTCTAGCACCTATTTGCCCGGTACCTCTCGTGGCATGATTTATTAATTGTTTCACTGTTCACACTGTAAACATTCTAGTAAAAGCGATCAGCGTTAAATTAAGTTGCCTCCTCGTTATTTCTCCCACCCCTCAGAAAGACAATAATGTAAAAGTGCTGTGATCCTTCTGTGTAATCATCATATCCTGCCACACTGATTCCAGACCTGCTCACTTATTTGTACATAGAGATTATGCAGAGGGGGATTGGGGTAAGTAACTGATCTTAAGCCAGAGAACTGTCAGTCACGGAGTAGAGGAGTGAGGAGAAAACTGTTCCTGATGGCGATGCCTTAGCTTGCAGAGCTGCTAATCCCGTCAGTTCAGCATAACCATCGGCACCACCACTAGCTAGTAGGCCTGTTAGTGAGTCATACTCAGCGGGAGAGGGAGACGGGGAGCTAGGGGGGACAGTACATCATCCACCAACAAAGTTCTCGGAGCGGGTGCAATTTGCAGTTCAAGAACAAGCAAATGTATAACCTCTGGCTTGTCATGCAGAATTCAAAGCTGGGCTGTACAACACGCAAAAGGATAGGGAGCTTGTGTCTAGAAATGACTGGAGGGATTAAACTAGCAAAAGAAGGGGTAGAATGTAAAGTATCGTCCTCTGGCTCAGACTTAAAAACAAAACAAACGAAGACCCCTCAGAAAAAAAGGTTTTTGAACATGCCCGAACCAAGTCACATTTGGTGGCAGCAAGCCTTGTAGACAAGGCTAAAGAGGACACCCAGGTTATAGTTAATACTCAACATGTAAAAAATACTCTACAGTCAGAATCTTCAGAACAGGCTTAGAAGGAGGCTGAACATCACAGGCCCTCTTATGGCTTTGAGCAAGAAGTTGACTGTCAGGATTTATAAACTTTTTCTGTACTGTGAAGTTAATCTGAATATGTGCATCATATCACATAGGCTGGAGGTCTATATATTCTCATATGTTTATTCTGCTCTAGCCTACATTGATTTACGTTATTTGAACTTATACTCCGATATTGTGATATTTGTTCTACTGCTACATTGATGTCTTGATAATTAGATGAAATTCGTGTCTCGTAACACCCACAGCTGAGTGTGTGCGCATATGCATATGGCCTTATTATGGATCCCCATTAGTTCCTTCCCAGACAGCAGCTACTCTTCCTGGGGTCCAAACACATTAAGATACTTACATTACACATAAAACAAAATATGAAACAGTACATCATGTAACATTATTACACCACTACATATCTACAAATGTATAATATCACCATACAACAATATTACAATGTACGTGTCACGTTCATCGTAAAGAGGAGACCAAAGCGCAGCGTGATTAGAATACATTCTTCTTTTAATGAAGGAAGAACACGAAGAACAAACTAACCAAAACAACAACACGACCGTGGCGCTATGAACAGTGCAGACACAGGCAACTACACATAGACAATAACCCACAAACTATCCAAGGCATATGGCTACCTAAATAGGGTCCCCAATCAGAGACAATGATAAACAGCTGCCTCTGATTGAGAACTAATCTAGGCAACCATAGGCATAAAAAATACATATATCACCCTCGTCACACCCTGACCTAACCAAAATAATAAAGAAAACAAAGATAACCAAGGTCAGGGCGTGACAGTATGTGTGTATAGAGTGTGTGTGCTAGCGCTTGTATACCTTTGTGTGTGTTTCTTCACAGTCCCTGCTGTTCCAAGGTGTACTTTTACCATTTGTTTTGTATCTGATTCTACTGCTTGCATCAGTTACCTGATGTGGAATAGAGTTCCATATAATCATGGCTCTACTGATGTAGTACTGTGTGCCTCCCATAGTCTTTTCTGGACTTGGGGATTGTGAAGAGACCTCTGGTGGCGTGTCTTGTGGGGTATGCATGGGTGTCAGAGCTGTGTGCTAGTAGTTTAAACACACAGCTCGGTACATTCAGCTTGTCAACACTACACATGTAGTGATGAAGTTAATCTCTCCTCTACTTTCAGCCATGAGAGATTGACATGCATATTATTAATGTTAGATCTACATGTACATTTAAGGGCCAGCCGTGCTGCCCTGTTCTGAGCCAGTTGTAATTTTCCCAAGTCCCTCTTTGTGGCACCTGACCAAACTACTGAACAGTAGTCTATGTGCGACAAAACTAGGGCCTGTAGGACCTGCCTTGTTGATAGGGTTGTTAAGGCAGAGCAGTGCATTATTATGGACAGACTTCTCCCCATCTTAAATCAAATGAAATCAAACTCTATTTGTCATATGCGCCGAATACAACAAGTGTAGACCTTACCGTGAAATGCTTACTTACAAGCCCTTAACAAACAGTGCAGTTCAAGAAGAGTTAAGAAAATATTTACCAAATAAACTAAAGTAAAAAAGAACATAACAATAATGAGGCTACATACAGGGGGTACCGGTACCGAGTCAGTGTGTGGGGGTACAGGTTAGTTGAGGTAACTCTCAACCCGCTCCACTACAGCGCCATTGACGTTAAAACCTCTTCAGGCTAGGGTCTATTTTTCTCCACTTGTTACTCTCCCCTTGTCTGCTTGTTACTCAGGCCCAGAAGCCAGGATATGCATATAATTGGTACCATTGGATAGAAAACACTTTAACTGAAATGTTACAATAATATATGAGACTATAACACAATTGATATGGTAGGAGAAAATCCAAAGAAAAACCAGACAGATTTTGAGAGCCCATGCTCTTTCAATGGAAAGCTAATGGTCATATGCAATTCCAGCTCCCAGATTGCAATTCATATGGCTTCAACTAGATGTCACCAGTCTTTGTTCAAGGTTTCAGACTTGTTTCTTCCAAAATGAGGAAGAATTTTGAGTTTTGTTACTGGGAGTTAGAGTTGGAAATCAGTCTGTGCGTGCGCTTTGAAGAGGATACGCACTTGCTAATTTTGCTTTTCTATTGAACATACTTCCTTCCATATGAAATATTATAGTTTAATTACTTTTTAGGGTACCTGAGGATTAGATAGAAATTTATTTTGACTTCTTTGAACAAAGTTTAGCGGTATATTTTTGGATTCCTTTCTCTGCATGTTGAACGAGTGGATTACTCAAATCTATGGCACCAACTAAACTGACTTTTTGGGACATAAAGAAGGACCAAACTACTGAACAAACTATCTAACAAAACAACCATGCATGTTGTAGCTGGGACCCTTGGGATTGCAAATCAGAGGAAGAATTTCAAAAAGTAAGTGAATACGTGTAAGTGATTTTACGAAGCCTGTGCTGGTTGAAAAATATTTTGATGTGGGGCACCGTCCTCAAACAATTGCATGGCATGCTTTCACTGTAAAGCCTATTGTAAATCAGACAATGCAGTTGAATTAACAAGAATTTAAGCTTTTAACCGATATAAGACACTTGTTATGTTTAATATCCACATTTTTATGATAATTTATTTGAATTATGCGCAATCCAATTAGCTGAATGACTTTTGCTTCCCTCCAGGTCTGGGGGCACAGACTTTCTACGAGGCTTAAATTGAAGATATGGCAAATAGGAGTGGAAATATCATCCGCTATTACAGTAATGTTCCATCCAGGTTGCAAGACCCCGGTGGCTTGCCATTGTTGATAGACACAATACTTTTTTAAACTGTTCCACACACACTTTACGGAATTCAAAAATACAATGCTTGTCTTTTATAATTTTGTCAGATATACTTTGTTGCTGCACTTGCCAAGTTTCTTAATCTTGCCAATGAAAAAATCATTAAAGTGGTTGGCAATATCAATGGGTTTTGTGATGAATGAGCCGAAAATGTCATTTAAGGTGCTCCACTATCATTCTTTATATCATTTTATTTTATACTATAGTTTATTTTTATTCAGTTTAGTCACATGATTTCTCAATTTGTGGTACGTTTGCCAATCAGTTGTGCTGCCAGACTTATTGCCATACCATTTGCCTCATCCCTCTCAACCATACAGTTTTCCAATTCCTCATCAATCCAAGGGGATTTAACAATTTTTACTGTCATTTTCCTAATGGGTGCATGCTTATTAGCAACTGGAAAAAGCAATATATGTGTAAAGTGCAGCGTCTGGTTGCTCCTCATTACACACCACAGACCAGCAATTATTCTTTATATCTTCAACATAAGAATCACTACAACAATTATTGTATGACCTCTTAAACACTATATTAGGCCCAGCCTTTGGAACTTTGGTTTTCCTAGATATTAGAGGTCGACCGATTAATCGGAAAGGCCGATTAATTAGGGCCGATTTCAAGTTTTCATAACAATAGGAAATCGGTAATTTTGGACACCAATTTTGCCCCCCCCCCCACATTTTTTTTTTTACACCTTTATTTAATCTTTATTTAACTATGCAAGTCAGTTAAGAATACATTCTTATTTTCAATGACGGCCTAGGAATGGTGGGTTAACTGCCTTGTTCAGGGGCAGAACGACAGATTTTTACCTTGTCAGCTCGGGGATTCAATCTTGCAACCTTACGGTTAACTAGTCCAACGCTCTAACCACCTGCTTTACATTGCACTCCACGAGGAGCCTGCCTGTTACGTGAATGCAGTAAGAAGCCAAGGAAAGTTGCTAGCTAGCATTAAACTTATCTTATAAAAAACAATCAATCATAATCACTAGTTAACTACACATGGTTGATGACATTACTAGTTTATCTAGCGTGTCCTGCGTTGCATATAATCGATGCAGTGCGCATTCGCGAAAAAGGACTGTCGTTGCTCCAACGTGTACCTAACCATAAACACCAATGCCTTTCTTAAAATCAATACACAGAAGTATATATTTTTAAACCTGCATATTTAGCCAAAAGAAATCCAGGTTAGCAGGCAATATTTACCAAGTGAAACTGTGTCACTCCTCTTGCGTTCATTGCACGCAGAGTCAGGGTATATGCAACAGTTTGGGCCGCCTGGCTCATTGCAAACTAATTTGCCTGAATTTTACGTAATTATGACATTCATTGAAGGTTGTGCAATGTAACAGGAATATTTAGACTGATGGATGCCACCCATTAGATAAAATAAGGAACGGTTCTGTATTTCACTGAAAGAATTTCGAGATGATAGTTTCCGGATTCGACCATATTAATGACCTAAGGCTTGCATTTCTGTGTGTTATTATGTTAGAATAAAGTCTATGATTTGATAGAGCAGTCTGACTGAGCGATGGTAGGCACCAGCAGGCTCATAAGCATTCATTCAAACAGCACTTTCATGTGTTTTGCCAGCAGCTAGGCTGTTTATGACTTCAAGCCTATCAACTCCCGAGATTAGGTTTGTGTAACCGATGTGAAATGGCTAGCTAGTTAGCGGGGTTTGTGCTAATAGCGTTTCGAACGTCACTCGCTCTGAGACTTGGAGTAGTTGTTCCCCTTGCTCTGCATGGGTAACGCTGCTTCGAGGGTGGCTGTTGTCGATGTGTTCCTGGTTCAAGCCCAGGTAGCAGCGAGGAGAGGTATGGAAGCTATACTGTTACACTGGCAATACTAAAGTGCCTGTAAGAACATCCAATAGTCAAAGGTATATGAAATACAAATCGTATAGAGAGAAATAGTCCTATAATTCCTATAATGACTACAACCTAAAACTTCTTACTTAGGAATATTGAAGACTCATGTTAAAAGGAACCACCAGCTTTCATATGTTCTCATGTTCTGAGCAAGGAACTTAAACGCTAGCTTTCTTACATGGCACACATTGCACTTTTACTTTCTTCTCCAACACTTTGTTTTTGCATTATTTAAACCAAATTGAACATGTTTCATATTTATTTGAGGCTAAATGTATTTTATTGATGTATCATAATAAGTTAAAATAAGTGTTCATTCAGTATTGTTGTAATTGTAATTATTACAAATACATTTAAAAAATTGGCCGATTAATCGGTATCGGCTTTTTTGGCCTCCAATAATCGGTATTGGTAAATCATAATCGGTCGACCACTACTAGATATGGCTACTATATTGTAATCACTACATCCTATGTATTTGGATACTGCTTTAAAGCACATTTCTGCAGCATTAGTAAAGATGTGAGCAATACATGTTGATGATTTCATTCCTGTGCTGTTTGTAACTACCCTGGTAGGTTGACTGAACAAGGTTGCAGACACTGTTTACAGTTTGAAGATTTTTCTTGAGTGGACAGCTTGAGGAATGCCAGTTAATATTTAAATCACCTAGAAATATAATAAAATGTAACAACGTGTGAAACTTAGTTATGTTGTAGAAAAACCCTGATTTGAGTTGTGGCTGTCAGTAAAAAGTGTCTAAAATATGTGTAAAGACCATAGCTGTGTTTGAATACCCATAGCTGTGTTTGAATACCCATACTAACATAGTGTATACTACATACTTAATGAGTATATATGACATACTATACTATTTTAGAATACTGTAAACAAACAGTATTCTTTCAGTTGAGTGTACTAGCACTTCACAATTATTGCTAGCTTGTTAGCGTAACAAATTACTATCTAAACATTTTACGACTTCGGGTACGTTTGTAAATACAATCTGGAGTGCCAGAGAGCACTCAGTGTGCCCTGGGTGTTCGTAAATTCACAGCGTGGTCAGATTGTCCGTTCGTAAATTCAGAGCATACACTGGACGCTCTGGTCGAGGAGTAGGGTTGATCCGAGCGTCCTGACCTCACAACGGCAGTCAAGCAAACACACTGACTAGAGTTGGTTAGCTTGCTAGCTATCTCCATACATAAATGAGAGCACACCTCACTCTGTCCATTTTATTCACCCTAACGTAGCTGGTTAGGCTGTTTTCATGTTATCCAGAGCGTCGGTGACTAACTGTGCTGCTGGCAACAATTTAATGACGCTTTTTTTGCCGACGTTTACTGACACAAGCCATATTCAACGGGTTTTGAGCATTCGTAAATTCAACAATTATTCTGCACTCTGGCACACTTAGACGATAGTGCTCTGAAATCGGAGTAGATGGCCAGAGCGAATTTACGAAGGCCTCCGAATGAACAATGTCCACTGAGAACGCACAACTTTACCATTTAGCTGAGCTAAGAATGACGTGAATAATCAAGTCAATAAACGTTGGGTAGATATCATATAGTTAAAATACTGGCAAGTTCGATTTATTAGTAGCCAACTAACATTAGGTAGCTAGCTAACATACCGATACATACTGCTGTAATGATAAGCTATTCGGTTCTTAAGGATAGCGTAACTAACAAATTGTAAGCAAACATAACGTGTAACTTATTTGAAAAGCCATTACTTTATTACATTGCTCAACATTTTAACATTTGTCACAATTATTTAAAGCAATGAAATTGTATCCACTCTTTTCGGATATTTTCCTCCATTTTCTTGAAATCTGAAAACGTTGTGAAGTAATGTCCATTTTCTGAAGAATTGTATTACGGGCCCTAAAATAACTGAAATAGTGTCCACTGCTTGTATTCTTCATATTTTGGCGAATGTGTATGACATCCGGGAACTTGTATCCATACTATGACCAATAAGCATACTACATACTCAATTTACATCACAAATAGTATGCTTAGTATGAGTATTTGAACAAAGCTAATGTGTCTTGAGTATAATTTAAAATGTTGCATTAAGAAGAAGGGGAGGAGTGTGGCGAAGATATGGTGCATCTCCAGAACGCATGCATATGCAGGAAAGTGTCCATTTGGCAATGTCTTATTTCTGATTCGCACCATGTACACCACTTATTTTTATCTTAGTCTCACACAAGTAAACAAAGTCTGTATATTGTAAACATTCATTGCGAATGGTAGTTACTCACTATTTTAAAAATCATTCCAACACTCCCAGCCTCAATAATCACCAAGCCTCGGTGTGAAAGAACAAAATATCATGATCTGATTATCCCATATATCCAGTGGAAATGTCATAAAGAACATATTTCTGTCCCAGCTAACAGGCGCAGGAAAATTTGAGGGCCCGGAATAGACTAGTTAACACAATGTTGCAAGTTCATTAGCGACAGCTTCAGGCCAGATCTGTTATAATCTGATGCAATATTGAACTTCAGTAGAACTAGCTCAAGTCGAGACAAATAGAAAGGGAGGTAGACAGGCAGAATAGAGATGAATGTGATTGAAGAACCAGAATTTTCATCAGGATATTTTCTACTGTTTTTATTTGTCGGCTTTAGGCCTATGTATTTTATTTAGTTGATGGATGATAGGCCTACTGCTGCATTGGTCGATAAGCTATCTCTGAGTTCTATGCTCTCATTTCTTTAGCCACCAATAGTGTATCAATGTGTCCATATGGCAAAGGTTAGTGCTCTCCCCATAGTATAATTTTTACTTAGAGATTTCTATCATTTTACTTCAGATGATTATGATTAACCACGTGTCAATGATATTGAGAAAATAAAGTGTTATTATTGAAATGAAGCTGTTCCACAAAAATGTGCATATATATATATAAAAATTAGGGATGCACAATATATCGGTGAACTTATCGGAATCGGACGATATTAGCTAAAAATGCCAACATCAGCCCGATGTCTAGTTTAACGCCGATGTGAAAAACCGATGTCAAAGCTGACGTGCATACATATATAACGTAATGACGCCACGTAAGATTTTGCGAAACACGTGCAACACAGCATTTCTAACCTAGCCCACAAAGTCTGCTGTGTGGGCAGTCATTTGAAAGAGTAAGAATATTTCAGCGAGACCGGAGTTACACAGTAATAGCGTCATTTCTATTAGTTCACGACAAACTATGGAACGCTGTTTAGGTCTTTGCATGTCAAAAAAGTTACACGGCAAATATCACTATTTGACAAAAACACTATTTGACGCGTTAAATAAGCTTTTCATTTGACATGTCAAATAACACAGCTCCAATATAGAATGCTGTGTGTTCTGAATTTGCACGTGCAAGCCAAGCACCACCACTACTATCAGTAGCACTGTCAAAGCTCTACAAAAAAGTCTGCAAACACCGGCCATGAACAATGTGTTTACAATACCGCGTTGGTAATAAAGCATTATCTGTTCGACCGCAACTTCTGGGGATAGCTAGCTTTAGCTTGGTACCTAGCTAGCACCAATACAACCAGCCTAAAAACAATGACCAGTAGAAACTGCAGTCATTTTCACTATTCTTAGCAATGATTTAGGAATCTTTGTGAGTAAGTATTAGCTAGGTAGCCACTTGTTGGTCGCCTATTGAAATTGAACTTCAGTTCATGAAAATAAATAGCTAGCCAGCTACTTAACCCTGTTGCCCAAAGCTAACGTTATAAGCAGCCAGCTAGCTTCATCTGGCTAGTGAGGCTTGAACAGACCGGGTTATGTGTCCTGGTTGAGAATGAACGACTGAACAACGAAACAGCACAGCAAGTAAGTGAAAGAAATAGATTTGATTATGTTTTACTGGTAAATGCCAACAAAATAAAGTTTTGGTTAGTGTGTGTGGGGGTTTGTAGCCTTTATTTAACTAGGCAAGTCAGTTAATATCAAATTCTTATTTTCAATGACGGCACTGCCCTATGGGACTCCCAATCAAGGCCGGATGTGATACAGTCTCTATTCGAACCAGGGACTGTAGTGGCGCCTCTTGAACTGAGATGCTGTACTAGAATGCTTAAAAGGCAGCTAAAATTTTAAATATCGGTTATCGGTGTCAGGTTTTTTGGCAAGGAAAATATTGGTTATCAGCCCGTCAAATCGGTGCATCACTAATAAATATTCTTAACTTGCACACAGATTGGTAGAACAAATTGTAAGCTTTCCCACACTTGAAACTCATGAGTTGCCTATGGTCTTTACCCATTTAAAAAAATGTGTGCAAGCGCCTGCATACATAGGAGGTCCCGTGAAAAAATGGGCCCGCCTATGGAAATCAAATGCCCAACTGATTCCTTCTGGAGCCGGATCTGCTCCTCCAGGCTAGTAAAGAACAGAGGTGAGCGTGTGTTCCTTTTCCTGAAAAGATGAGGAGGCTAGGGTACGCCTGTTATATCTGGTGTAATTCTCCTGTCTTATCTGGGGTCCTGTGTGAATTTAAGTATGCTCCCTCTAATTCTCTCTCTCTCCTTCTCTCCCTCCCGGAGGACCTCAGGATTACCTGGCCTGATGACTCCTGGCTGTCCCCAGTCCACCTGGTCATGCTGCTGCTCCAGTTTCAATTGTTCTGCATGCAGCTCGGGAACACTAACCTGTTAACCGGATGTGCTACCTTGTCCCGGACCTGCTGTTTTCGACTCTCTCTCTACCGCACCTGCTGTCTCGACCTCTGAATGATTGGCTATGAAAAGCCAACTGACATTTACTCATAAGGTACTGACCTGTTGCACCCTCTACAACCACTGCGATTATTATTTGACCCTGAGGGTCATCTATGAACGTTTAAGCATCTTGAAGAGCAATCTGGCCTTGAATGGCCATGTACTCTTATAATTTCCACCCGGCACAGCCAGAAGAGGACTGGCCACCCCTCAGAGCCTGGTTCCTCTCTAAGTTTCTTTGTAGGTTCCTGCCTTTCATGGGAGTTTTTCCAGGCCACTGTGCTTCTACATCGCTTGCTGTTTGGGGTTTAAGGGTGGGGTTCTGTACAGCACTTTGTGACATCTGCTGATGTAAAAAGGGCTTTATAAATACATTTGTATGATAGCCTCCCACACTCTCCTGTGCTGCAGGACCTGATACACTACTGTGAGGTGATAATAACATGATTGTTGGCTTTGAAAATGTATCAAAGAGATTGGAGAGAAGGAGAAAAGCCATTACAGTGTGGGGTTATAATTTCTTAAATCAATAGCAAAAAAAATTAAACAGTATGTGATTGGCAAGCATACACAGCTCATCTGGAACCCTTTATCCAATAAACGAATAGAGAAATTAACACACACATCCACTATAATTATTACATCATACCTCTTTCCCACTTTCACACCCCCACTACCGCCTCACACCCCTACACACACACACACACACACACACACACACACACACTGTGTGGACACTGCAGCAGTGGTTCCCAGACTGAAAGATATTAGCCATAACAGGCTAGTGTGAGTGTGACATTGCGCTCTCTTTGCAGAGGGCTGTTTGCCCCTCCTGTCTCCCCCTCCTGTGTTCTTCCAACACAATTAGGCGGGCCAGTGACAGGCAGTGTTTTAATGGGCTGGGTGGACAGCGGTGTGGGGCTATGGAGTGGCCGGGGGAGACGGGCTAGCCTAGTACTGGCAGCTGTCCATTGTGTGTCTGCTCCAATACAGACGCTAATAAACACATCCCAGGGGATACAGTGCTTTTGTCTTGTCCTGACCTAGCTACTAGAGGAGATGATGTGAATAGAACATCTCGGGCTGGCTGGCATTCTAGTTCTGTTCTGATCCACAGCAAGGGCAGTGTAGGCCTATGCCAGAGTGCTCACTAGAAATGTTCCAACATTTGCTAGCGGTGCGTCGGTAAAATCACAGTTGAAGCCAAGCCAGGAAAAAAAGGCATATTACAACCTGTGATGTGATAATTGTGTTGTTTGCTCTATAACCTGTTAGTTCATATTCCTTGACACTGTGATATATAGGCCTAAGGCAGAGACAATAAGAAGACACAGTGGCAGAATAAATTCAACCACAGCTTTGTTTCATCACAAAACCGGAGAGCAACATCTGTCCAGTGAAGTCCTCAAAATATATTGCATGTAACAAACTGCTACATGATCTACAGCATGGTCAAACGAATGAATGTTTCTGACATTTTCGGACTACGAAACAACAATTGATTTAGAACCACGGAGAGTTACCACAAATCGCAAAGAAAACAGCTCAACGCTGATTGGCAATTATTTTATAATTTTTTTATCAAGGGAGGCCAAATGCTTGCTGGCTTCCCTTGCATTCAATGCTATGGGCAGCAACAATGTCATACTCTTTTTGACCAGACAGCATCAGATAGCTGGGCTACACATACAGAGGGGCGTTGTGTCGCTCACTCGGATGCTTTTTTTGGATACATTCAGCCTCTTGCAAATTGAAGGAAATGTATGAAACACAGAGATGAAAGATACATTATTTTATGTCTTTTTTGGGGAAGCCTGGCTGGTATCTGGTGTTGATAGTTTATGCACCAAGACTGTGGTATTAGAGCAGAAGAGGAACGGCCACCTCTCTCAGGCTCAGATGCTGATGTATGCGTGTGTGTCTCCGTCTGCGTGAGCGTCTGCGTGTGTTTGATGCTAAATTAATGCTTCTACTGTGTTGTCTTAATGGTCTGTCAGCAGTCTCAGTAGTCTTAGTACGCAGATGGCGAGCAGCACTATCCCATTTGGGTGTAAACAATCGTGACTAATTGTGTGAGAATTGGATCAATGTCGTATTCCGCGGTACCAGATAAGTAAACTGCATTTCTTTCTCTTTGAGCTGAGTTTTACATATAGTCGTAGGACACTCAATAAAAGTTTCTGTCTCGGTTTGATTTTGTTTCATGACGGAATAATGTGGTTGAAAAGATCCCAGTGACTCAATCTCTCTAGACCTCATTATATATAGAAGCTGTTTCATACTGTAACAGGGTCAGTTCAGTTTTGGTTCCACGCAAGGAATGTCCCTATTTCCCTGAGGGTGAGAGCAGGGCTAACTGCCATTTCTGCTGAGTGCTCTATGAAAGACTGAGTCAGAGCAGCCATTTACCTTCTTTGTTTCACTCAACACCAGTCCCACTTCTCTCACGTATGTACACACACACACACACACACACAGGTACACACACACACACACACACACACACACACACACACGTGCAAGAGAGACGACAGTATTCACTTCCTTACAGCCTCCTCCAAAGTGAAAGTTGTTTTTCCCTTGGTTGCTAGCATGTAAATGTGTGTGTGTGTGTGTGTGTGCGTTTGTGTGAGAAAGAAAAATAAGGAGAGCAAAAGAGACAGAAAGACACAGAGGGAGCTGCCATACTTTTTTTTGTAATGCTAGCTGCTGGCTTGTGATGAATTACAGACTACTCTTTAAAAAAGCCACTCTTTTACATTCCATCTCTGTCTCTACTGCTCGGACTCTGACATGGCACTGTAAGGGAGTGGGGACACTGCAAGGCCAACCTTACTGTTGGTCTCCAGTCAGGACTACAGTAAAAGCATCGTGGTTTAGCATGACAGTGTCCTTATGAAACGGATTCTGCAGAGTCCTCTGTCATCCTCCTATTAGATTCATATACAGTATCTGTTAGTAAAATACTAGGAGCCTAAAACTGCTTCACATTAACATTACAACTTAAAAGGTTGCTCATAAAAAAAAACTAGGTTTTTAGGGGTGTGGTTCGATGTGGCAGTTACTGATGTTTGTCCCCCATGAGACACCATTGTAACAAAGCCAGAATCACTTCCTGAAAATAGTCCGAATGAATCCAAGATAACTCAAGAAACCTGTAGTTAATTTGAATGTTTTTGCTGAGGAGGTTTTAGTCGTGCAATCTTACATCTAGCTAAGGTGTTTGGTGCAGTATTGACATGTGTGACGTGTTGTCTTATGTAAACAAAGTCCGATCCGCTGCGCTGATGTGCAGGCCTGTCTGTGTGTTCTGAGGTAGGAGTAGATCGACCTCTGAAATCAAAACCCAACCCTCAGAGCCTGACAAACTCTTGTCCTCAAATCTCACAAAACTCGGTTTTATATCCTACTCTCACTTTTTAGTCAATTTTGTGATTGAAATAAATGTCAGTGACTAATATCGATGTGACATGTCAGTTCTCGAGTTCAGTAATAATTTTAGTTTGAATTTGAGGACAAATCTGTTCTATTGACACATACACACATTCATCTCTACACATAAGCACAAGTACACACAAGGACACATACACCCAAACACCATTACTGTGGAAGCTAACGAACCTTGTAATAGCTTTCCAGAGACAAGGATCATGGGATTTGCCTGTTCAAGAACAATATCAGCCATTGCCTATACCATGCAACACAGCTGGACCTAAAATTGAATGCCACAATGGAGAAAATGTCCTGAATCCCTTACAGTTAAAGGTTTTAGAATGACTACATTTAACAGCGAGGGTCGGGGGAAATATAACAAATCACAGTCACCATGTCAATCTGGTCAACCACAACCTGAAAAATGACTCACCTATACATATTAGGTCAGTTCCCTGGACAAATATTAAAGCTACTGGACTTAAAAAGGAAAATCTCTATTAAAAGTGCATTATAGTGCAGGACAGGCTTAATCTGTGTCCAGGAATTGGACTCCTACAGTTGTACATAAAGCTTTGATGTTTTATTTCTGTTAATTCCCCCTTTATTTCTGCCACTTCATATGCTGCTGCAGTATACATACTGTAACTGTTTATATAAATGTATCAATTCAACTCAAACTCAAATCAAACACGCTGCTATCGCCTGTACCATCGCACAGTAAATGACCTACACGTTTCCATCTCACTACTGATAGGGCAGTGAGGACAGCAGGCATACGATCCAATGTATCACCATGTCCTCAGATAGACATTTCACTCACTGCAGATGAGGCTATAATTACTGCAAAGGCAAGCTGAATGCACACCCAGGGAATATGAAACCTATTTATCCTGCAATATAGATAGCACTTCTCTCTCTCCTCTCTGTGGTGTAGACCCAATGCAATCTCAGCTCACTGCAATAAGAGTGACTTAGAGGTTGCCAGGTTCCTGATGCTAACAGAGATGAGAGGGGGGGGGGGTGAGAGATGCGAGAGAGACGTTGACTTTTTGTCTTACTTTAATGAGACATCCTCATTACACAACCGCCCCACACACACACCCCAATAAAAATGCAGAGAGAGGAGGATGAGAGAGAGAGAGAGAGAGTTAGAAGACTGGTCTATCAGTGCTTCATTGGTTGGTTAAGCTTGGCCCTGCTGCATTGTGCCCTGTGGTGGCTGGCTGTAACATGGCGGTCAGTGTGGTCAGCCCAGAGTCTATAGAGAGGCTGACCTCTTTGGTTGGGTTGGACAGTAATCACCAGAGAGCTGTGGTCTGTTTGATCTCTGTGGAATGAGACCCTCCTTTCTCTTCGACCCAGCTGCCAGTCCAACAGACCATCAAATGTATTTCTGCTATTTGAGACGGTTTATGGGATAGGCCTACCACAGTCAATACCAGTGGCGGACAGCTCCCGTCTTGCCGGTTTTGGTGTCTCCTTAATAATTAATTGATCAATTTATGTCATTGATTGAAAAATGTTCCGGTATGTCAGTCTTTGACTAAGCGACAAACCGGCTATACTTTGTTATAGGATAAGTGACATTGCTTTAGATCAGGGGTGGGCAAACTTTTTGATTCGAGGGCCACATCGGGATTTTGAAATTCAACAGAGGGACGTATTTTTTGGGGGACCAATTGTTTGTTAAAATCAATTTGCGGGGACCTCCCGAGTGGCGCAGCACTCTAAGGCACTGCATCCCAGTGCTTGAGGCGTCACTACAGACCTGGGTTTGATCCCAGGCTGTCACAGCTGGCCGTGACTGGAAGACCCATGAGGCGGTGCACAATTGGCCCAGGATTGTCCGCGTTAGAATGTTTGGCAGGCTGAGATTTCCTTGTCCCATCGCGCTCTAGCGACTCTTTGGCGGGCCGGGTGCATGCACGCTGGCACGGTCGCCAGGTGCACGGTGTTTCCTCTGACACATTGGTGCGGCTGGCTTCCGGGTTAAGCAGGCATTGTGTCAAGAAGAAGTGCGGCTTGGCTGGGTCGTATTTTGGAGGACGCATGGCTCTCGACCTTCGCCTCTCCCAAGTCCAGACGGGAGTTGCAGTGATGAGACAAGACTGTAACTACCAATCGGATACCACAAAATTGGGCGGAAATAAGGGGTAAAAAATATATTATTTATGTATTTTTATATATGTCTTGCGGGCCGGATTGAAGTGCCAAGCTGGCCGGATACGGCTCCCTCCCTTGCTTTAGATCCAGAGTGATGATGTCCTCTGTAAGCCATAATATGCAACACAAAGGTTTGGAGAGAGCAGGTATGACCAGCTTGATCAAATCCATTAGTCTATGACAAACTACGATGGATGGACGAACCAGGAGATCTATTTTGGTCTGGTCATGTCATACATTGGTGCTGTGTGTGCGCTCGTGCATGATGGTGTGCATGATTTTGGAGGGACATGCAAGTATGGAAAACAGAAAAGTTGAAATGTTAGAGTTTATCTTTCCCCTCTTAGCCATGCTTTCAGAGTGCTACAGCAAATTATATTAAAAATGTAGGAAATTCTGTGCCACAAGGATTCATTTCCCTCTCACAGGTCCTTCTTAAATCTATTTTTGCACAGAGCCCTATCATCCCAAAGTAAAACCTTTCCATTTGCGTCAACCTCTTGCACACACACACACACAAACACACATAGCTTAATCAGAAATGCATGACACTTACAATTAGCTCCACTGGGAAAGCTCGGGAGAGTTAAACCCAGAAAACCTTCACCACCCGAGATCACCTCCTAGCATCACACTAAATTAGCAGGGAGAGAAGCAGCAAGCAACATGTCGACTGGCTACTCAATAGAGACCAATTATACAGGCCGAGAAACAACAGTGACGGCCAAATTGGGATATTGTTACAACAAGAGCACTTTGCAGTGAGCCTAAATAAATTGCATTATCTGAGCTGTCACACTCCTGAGGAAATAGTCCATCCATCCATTATCATCACAGACACATTCTACTAGCTTTGTTTTCATGGTTTGTTTTCACCCCCATCTCCAGCTCCAGAGAGGACTAGGTAGGAGAGCCGTTGGAAATCATAGCAGACAGTGTACCCTTTTAGTGCATACCGTACCACATACACCCAACATCTCGAGGAGCATACAGTCCTTTGCACGTTTCACAGGGTTGGGAAGTAACTGATTTACATGTAATCTAATTACAAAACACTAACTGAATCGGATACGTTACCAACAAAAAAATATGGTAATAAGGTTATAGACACTTTTGAAAAACTAGATGATTACTTAAATTCAGAAAGGATATTTGCAAAAAAATACATTATGACACCTTTCTGTTTTCTCAATGATAGTCAATTCAGCATTGAAAAATGGTGCAAGTTTAAGTTTGTTCCACCTGAGCGAGTCTGACCACAAGTCAGAGACCACCGTGATGACACACCAAACATGTTTGGTGGATCCTTTTTTGTGTTATTCTTCTAAAGGGAAAGTAATCCAAAAGTTACTTTACTGATTACAATTTTGGGCAACTAGTAACTGCAACGGATTACATTTAGAAAGTAGCCTACCCAACCATGACGGTTCATACAAAACCATCAGTTATGTAGGAGGAGAGTACAGCTGTGGTTATGGCCTCTCTAGAGCTGGATCTCTGATGGCAGACGTTGCCGGCTGTTCTGTTTCTGTTCCACAATTCATGTCTGGAGAGCTGCTGCTGACAGCTTCTCTAATAGGAGCACTGCCATGCTGGAGGCTACAGAAGGCTGCTAATAGCAAAGTATAGAAAACTGAACCAGCCCCTTAATATCTCCCGCCTCTTCCCCCTTTTAACGCCCCATTCTGTGGGTGAACTCTCTGGGTACCGCCTGGCACGCCAAGCTCCATCATGCCCTCCACAGCCAGATTGCTCTCTCCCCGAGCTGGTAATAGCATGATGCGATGTGACTGCAATGAGCTCACTGCCTCCAAACTAACTGGAACATCTTCTGAAGTAGAGGATGCATCTCCCAACTCATAAAACCAGCTGGGTTCCATTTCTTGCCCCGCAACTGAAAAGAATTGTCTATGAATTCATTGTCTTCCCAGTAAATCTTGATTTCAGCACATCTCTAGGTAAATCTGGCAGCAAAATGTAAAACTAATATACCGTATCATGATGACGGCCTCCTTTAAATGTCGTAAGGTATACTGTATGCATAAGACAGTAGTGGTTCTATCGTTATCTTGGCATGAATGCAAGGTTCTAAGCGCTATGTGATCACACTCTGTCAGAGAGAAATAAGAAGCGTTGTGAAGCGACAGGAGACCGGATAGGGAAACAGGTTGTCTGTCTAGGTCTTTGTTCTCCTGGCGGAAAGGAGCTGCGGTGAAATGACACATCAGTGGTGGAACCTGAGTCCCCATGCATAATCAGATAGGACTGAATACTTTGTCCTAGCTTCCTCTGGCTCCGGCTCCATCCAGGTCAGAGCTGCAGTTTAGAGGTATCCCATTCTGCAGACAAGGACAAAGCCTCTATTGAGGGTATTATATTCTACTGACTGACAGCCCTCTGACTGCAGACCTCCAGTGTCATTTTATACTTCCTGGGACAGAGAGGTGATGTGATTTTCAGGTTTATAAGACTGCACAATACAATACAATGACTGATACGGTTTTGAACGAAACACATCAAATCAATGGCACTTTTTAAGAGGATGACATATGGCTCGATAGAGGTTTTTTGCTACTGTCGTTTACGCCCATCTAAAACAGAATGACCAGTATAAAGTGGACAGCCCAAATGTTCAACCACTGAGGACATTAGATTTTGGCTGTGGTTTGTACTGTGCTGTTTTATCTTCCATACAGACAGTTTGTTTACATAAATGTAACAAGCCCACAGGGACGACTAATATTAATTATCTTCTGTGGAATGACTGACCACTAATTTCAAACACTCACAGCCTTGCTAGGCTAGGGAAGTAATGCCAGATGGCCATACTAGGCTAGGGAAGTAGTGTCAGGTAGCCATGCTAGGCAAGGGAAGAAGTGCCTGGTAGCCATGCTAGGCTAAGGAAGTCATGCCAGATGAAGACTTAATGACCCTGAAGAAGACAGACACAGAATACCGCCCACTATGATATTCCCAGTCTGAGCACCCTAATGATTATGTAACTCTTCTGAATGCAATAGTACAGTACAAAGCAAACAATGAACACAACCTTGAAGGATCAAACACCATATAAATTAAATTTTATTGTTTACATGGTTAGCAGATGTTAATGCAAGTGTAGCAAAATGCTTGTGCTTCTAGTTCCAACAGTGCAGTAATATCTAACATTTCCCAACAACTACCTAATACACACAAATTTAAAGGGGTGAATGAGAATACGTACATATTTGTATACGGATGAGCGACGGCCGAGTGGAATAGGCAAGGTGCAGTAGATGGTATAAAATACAGTATATTCATGTGATATGAGTAATGTAAGATATGTAAATATTATTAAAGTGCCATTATTTAGAGAGGCATTGTTTGAAGTGACTAGTGATCCATTTATTAAAGTGTCCAATGATTGGGTCTCAATGTAGGCAGCAGCCTCTCTGAGTTAGAGATGGCTGTTTAGCAGTCTGATGGCCTTGAGATAGAAGCTGTTTCTCAATCTCTCTGTCCCAGCTTTGATGCACTATATAGAGCAGGGAAACGAGGATCTGGGAAGCAGCCGTTCACTATTCTTGTTCTCTCAGTTGAACTACAGTACTGTACAGAATGTCTCACAATGTCTCACAATGTGCTTTCAGGGGGCTCCAAGGAAAAGCTCCATTATATTTGTAGAAGATTATTATGCTATTTCCCCTCTCCAGCACAGGGATTCAGTCATTCACTATTTATAATTGGAACTTGGCTGTACATCCAGCAAAATATAGTTGTTACAGATTCTGCCAATGGTCTATTGTTGAAGTTAAGGAAAATAGTGTGTTTCTTTTCCTGACAAAGTCGGAGTTTTTGTTTCAAAAATGAATAAAAAAAACATCTATTCTCACAAAAGCAATATTGGTGACACTTCTTATGAATACCCTCTTCGTAGTGGTTTTTATTATGAATAATAAAATCTGTGTGTGATTATTATGTATCAAGCATTTCATCTAAAGCAGGGGTGTCAAACTCATTCCATGTAGTAGGGCCGAGTCGCAGGTTTTTTGCTTTTGCTTTTGAATTAAGCCCTAGACAACCAGGTGTGGGGAGTTCCTTACTACTCAGTGACCTTAAGTCATCAATCAAGTACAAAGGAGGAGCGAAAACCTGCTGAACCTCGGCCCTCCGTGGAATGAGTTTGACACCTGTGATGTAAAGTGTTATAGATGTGCAATGCAAAGAGGGTACTCACACGAGAAGTGTTACCACATGGTGTATGACCTTTCTGTGAGTAGCACGTGAAGTTGGTCCACCAAGGGACCATCTCTCTCAGAGAAACAGTACAGATACATCAACACTATGGATGGAGCTTCAGTGCTTACACAGTGGAGAGGAAGCCTTCCTACAATACGCTTGAAGAAGACAGATAAAACATTCATTCAAAATCTGCTTTGGATACTATTCCTTCAATAGGATGTCCTAAAATAAGACAGGACTATCTATGGGACTAATCTATATAAAGCCACATAAGGAAAACCAGTGGGATCCTGAACTGGGAAGAGCACAGTTGTTTATTAGTGAGGCGGTAGTGTCTACATAACCCCAAGAGATACTCACTAGTCTGCTCATTCTCAATACTTTGGTTCCTTCCTTTGTTTCGCCTTGTTACCGGAACACAGAAAGCCAATGCTTTGCACAGTTGGCGTAACCCTCTTTATCTTCTCCTCCACCATGGAGTACAGTTTCCCCAAGGTGCCGCTTTAGCAAATCCCCATTCATTAAATAAGCACCCGGCGAATGGGATTATATCCAGCATGAACGTTTGATATGGAAAATGGACGTATTAAGGCGTGGAAAAGAGGACTGGAGGGAAAGATGGCGATGAGAAATGAGGAAACGAGGGAATGGTAGAGGATTTGTGGCGAAGCTGTGTTGATATTGGTGATGAGTATAGGGATTCTTGCTGAGGTTAGCTAAGGGCCTTGGGGGCCAGTGTGGGCCATTGATTGTGGCGCGCCTCAACACCAAGGGCCAAGGAGGCTCTCTAAACATTATTACGAAGGGAGACGTAACAATTACCAGAGGAGTAATAAAATACACTATATATAGTTCTTGTGCTGATAGTTCTTGTGCCGACATATATATATATATATATGTGGACACCCCTTGCAACGCTCACTACCGGGTTCCACTGCTGGTAGCAACGTCAGCAACGTCAGCACAAGAACTGTTCATCGGAAGCTTCATGAAATGGGTTTCCATGGCCGAGCAGCCACACACAAGCCTAAGATCACCATGCGCATTGCTAAGCACCGGCTGGAGTGGTGTAAAGCTCGCTGCCATTGGACTCTGGAGCAGTGGAAACGCATTCTCTGGAGCGATGTATCATGTTTCACCATCTGGCAGTCCGACGGACGAATCTGGGTTTGGCGGCTGCCAGGAGAACGCTACCTGCCCAAATGCAAAGTTGTATTTTTGATTTAACCTTTATTTAACTAGGCAAGTCACTTATTCTTATTTACAATGACAGCATACCCCGGGCAAACCCTCCCCTGACCCAGACGACGCTGGGCCAATTGTGCGCTGCCCTCTGGGACTCCCGATCACGACCAGTTGTGATGCAGCCGGGATGGGGTTGAGGTCAGGGCTAAACCCCATCAACCCCATATAGTGCCAACTTTAAAGTTTGGTGGAGGAGAACTAATGGTCTGGGGCTGCTTTTAATGGTTCGGTCTAGGCGCCTTAGTTCCAGTGAAGGGAAGTCTTAATGCTACAGTATACAATGACATTCTAGATGATTCTGTACTTTCTTTGTGGCAAAACAGCTTCTATCTCAAGGCCATCAGACTGCTAAACAGAAATCAGTGTTTCAGCATGACAATGCCCCCATACACAAAGCGAGTTCCATACAGAAATGGTTTGTCGAGATCTATGTGCAAGAACTTGACTGGCCTGGATAGAGCCCTGACCTCAACCCCATCGAACACCTTTGGAATGAATTGGAACGCTGACTGCAAACCAGCCCTAATCGCCCAACATCATTGCCCGACCTCACTAATGTTCTTGTGGCTGAATGGAAGAAATCCCTGCAGCAATGTTCCAACACCCTTTGGAAAGCCTTCCCAGAAGAGTGGAGGCTGTTCTAGCAGTAATGTTCCAACATCTAGTGGAAAGCCTTCCCAGAAGAGTGGAGGCTGTTCTAGCAGTAATGTTCCAACATCTAGTGGAAAGCCTTCCCAGAACAGTCGAGGCTGTTATAGCAGTAATGTTCCAACATCTAGTGGAAAGCCTTCCCAGAACAGTGGAGGCTGTTATAGCAGTAATGTTCCAACATCTAGTGGAAAGCCTTCCCAGAAGAGTGGAGGCTGTTCTAGCAGTAATGTTCCAACATCTAGTGGAAAGCCTTCCCAGAAGAGTGGAGGCTGTTATAGCAGTAATGTTCCAACATCTAGTGGAAAGCCTTCCCAGAAGAGTGGAGGCTGTTATAGCAGTAATGTTCCAACATCTAGTGGAAAGCCTTCCCAGAAGAGTGGAGGCTGTTATAGCAGTAATGTTCCAACATCTAGTGGAAAGCCTTCCCAGAACAGTGGAGGCTGTTCTAGCAGTAATGTTCCAACATCTAGTGGAAAGCCTTCCCAGAACAGTGGAGGCTGTTATAGCAGTAATGTTCCAACATCTAGTGGAAAGCCTTCCCAGAAGAGTGGAGGCTGTTAGAGCAGTAATGTTCCAACATCTAGTGGAAAGCCTTCCCAGAAGAGTGGAGGCTGTTCTAGCAGTAATGTTCCAACATCTAGTGGAAAGCCTTCCCAGAACAGTGGAGGCTGTTATAGCAGTAATGTTCCAACATCTAGTGGAAAGCCTTCCCAGAAGAGTGGAGGCTGTTATAGCAGTAATGTTCCAACATCTAGTGGAAAGCCTTCCCAGAAGAGTGGAGGCTGTTCTAGCAGTAATGTTCCAACATCTAGTGGAAAGCCTTCCCAGAACAGTGGAGGCTGTTATAGCAGTAATGTTCCAACATCTAGTGGAAAGCCTTCCCAGAAGAGTGGAGGCTGTTATAGCAGTAATGTTCCAACATCTAGTGGAAAGCCTTCCCAGAAGAGTGGAGGCTGTTCAAGCAGTAATGTTCCAACATCTAGTGGAAAGCCTTCCCAGAACAGTGGAGGCTGTTATAGCAGTAATGTTCCAACATCTAGTGGAAAGCCTTCCCAGAAGAGTGGAGGCTGTTAGAGCGGCCCAACTCCATATTAATGCCCATGATGTTGGTATGAAATGTTCAACGAGAAGTCATGCAGTGTAGATAAACCTGAAGGAACTGGAAGAGGCACACTGACAGAAACAGGACAAAGAAAATCTGTATTCTTAGGTCTATGGGTACAGCACAGCCTTTCACAGAGCCAGACAGACACCACAGTATCAAGGTCTCGTACGAAGGCTGGAGACAAACTGAGCATCCATATCGACACTATCCGCAAACAGGGGCCATACAGTATGCCAAGCTGTTTTCTCCAACCGAAATGTAACACTCCAGTTCAGGGCTTCTTGGTTATTAATGTGCGGTGGGTCTAATCCATCTAAGAGCCTTGGCAAAGCTTTAGCCAAGGAGGCCATAATTCCTATTTCCTGTTTGCCACCTCTCAGACAGAGTCTCAGATTGGTGTTTGGTAATTTAAGGGTCCGAAAGACAGGCTGCACACTGTACACCTCCTTCTCCTTCTGCTCTATAACTCTCTGCACACGAATGCCAAGTTGGGAGTCTCTGTGTAAATTTCCTGCAGGGTTACCTTGTGAAGTACGAAGCAGATCGTAAACAAGGAGGTGGATATATGGCGGAGGACTTTTACAACCCGTTTGCAGTATACTTTAATATAAAACAATGTAGTTCCACCTCCATTTCCAGATAGTCTGTCCTAATGTCACTGAGTAAATTAGCTTTAGATGGTACATTATGCAAATGAGGAAGAGTAATTAACCCCTTACATGCTGACTTGACCACTTGAGCGCGTGCGCCGTCGCGTGCATGTTGATTTTGTCCCCCAATACCAGACAGGACACACCAGACACTATCAGGTTGACGTCGTAAAAATAGAAGACAGTAGGGCCAAGACAGCTCCCTTACGGAATACCACACGTTACATGTTTTACATTAGAGAAGCTTCCATTAAAGACAACCCTCTGTTAAGGGGAGGAGGCTGAGACCAGCACATTACAACAATACCCTATACTGATATCATGATGAGATAGCTAGAGAGAGAAAGAGAGAGAGTGAAGGGGGTGGGTGAGAGACCACAAAAAGGAGTGGCGAGAGAAGAAGGCAGAGAGAGACAACAAAAAGGACAGAGCGAGAGAGCGAGAGCGAGAGCGAGAGCGAGAGCGAGAGCGAGAGCGAGTTTACTGTACATTTTCTCTTTGTTTATTATCTATTTCACTTGCTTTGGCAATATAAACATATGTTTCCCATGCCAATAAAGTCCTTCAATTAAAATTGAGAGAGAGAGGTAGCGATAGAAAGAGAGAGAGAGAGCAAGGCTATTTTTCCAGGACAGATCTGGGCTGTGCTGTGGGGCTCGGGGACAGTGTTACTGCAGTAGCTGATCATTGATTAAAGGGGCTTATGAACTTCCACCTGCAGAAGTAAGAAAGGACAAACACTGCCCCTCCTCCTCGTCCTCCTCCTCTCATCCCTCTCTCTCCCCTCACCCTGGGCCCTGATCTACCCTTTTATTTACCTGCTCACTCACTCAATCCAGCTGGATGTGGTTGGATGTAGGAAACAAAGTCGTACAGTGATAAAGGACATTTGAGGCATGCCTTCCAAGATATGCAGCTACCAGATGTGCTATGCTACATTATTCATTCATAGTCATTTATTCTACATAGGACATCAGTGTTCCTTTCACGGACATGAACTTTGCACCGAAATAGGTATTTAAATATTTCACTAGAACTTTCTAAGCAGGAAGTCAGCCCTACTGTGTGGATTTTAAACGAGGCCAAGAGAAAAAAAAAACTCTTCAACCAAGGATGTTACCTTCCCTTCCTGCCTTCATTGCGGAGTAAAAGATTAAACCCCATTCCCATCAGGGTGACTCAATGTTTACAAGTCTATACATGCTGTATCCTTATGAACATAGACAAGGGCCTCGCTCGGCGAGAGACGGGGTGGGGAAGAGTCAATTACAGCTCGCATCTTCTAGATTCCGTCAACATTGATTTGCCGGGGCCTAAGAGCTCAGCCTCTCACAGCCTGCCTAATTGCACTAACCCTGACCCTCTAATTACTACACTAAGGCTGTTTCCATTCAACCAGTTCACAGCCCCTCTTTGTTTACAGCAGCACTCTCTGATGCCCAACATACATACATACATAGAGAGCCAGAGACACAGAGACAAACAGAGACAGAGACAGAGACAGAGAAAGAGAGAGAGCGAGAGAGCGAGAGCATCGGCAACATCATGAAATCGATCGTGGGGCGTCAGATCCCCTCCTACGGATTAGCAGCATATTATGATGAGGAATAGATTTTATAATTATACAGCATGATTACGTAAAAGCTGATAATGTTGATGGTAATATAGACAATAGAGAACCTACCTGAAGGGTTGAGGTCATAGCCCCAGGTGGGCACAATGACACCAAAGGGGTTCTTCTCTGTCTTCTCTGTGGTCACAAGGGTTTTGTCCTCCTTAGATTTGGGGTTCCTCCCTCCCAAAGGCTTCCACCCTTTTCCCACCACGAATGACTCTGAAACGGCCAACCTGGACTCGGCCTCACGATAGCTGCTCTTCAGAATGGACAGTGGCGTGGTCAACTGAGTGGAAGCTGTGGCCGTTTGTGGTCCATCTCTGGTCAGAGGTGTGGTACTGATTGTCTTCTCTCTCTCCACCGGAACCCATATGATAGAGATAGGAGGCTCCCTGGTAGAATCTGTTCTCTGGGTGTCTGCTGTGGAGGTTTTGATGGTGGTCAGGGGCTCCATAGGGGCTGCAGGTCTTGAGGTAACCCCAGGTGTGGTGGCCTCATCTAGGCTGCGTTGTCTCTCAGTCACTCTGGTTGTGTTCAGGTTCTGCTTCCTGATCACAGGGGAGAAGCCACCTTTCTTACTGGAGGTGGCTGGAAGCAGTTTCTCAGTGGGGCGTCGGACATAGACAATCTCTCCCCTGGCCTCCTCAACGGTTCCCCCTGGACCCTGGCTGGAGCCTGCAGCAGAAGCAGCAGCTGCAGGTGAGGTGGTGGGCTGGTCCACCAGCTGCCACTGGGAGATAGTGGTGTGTTCTGCTACTGTCTGGCTCTGGGTTTGGGTCTGGGTGGGTTTCATTCCAGACACAGGAGGCTTTGTGCTGCTGCTGGCACCGCTGGCTGGATTGCTGTTACCGTTAGATCCAAAGCCTCTTGGTAAGTCGTTCACTCCTCTCCCGCTTCCCTCTGTCTCTGTCTCTTTATCCCCCTCCTCTCTTTCTAGGACGTCATGGGGGATGCTGTGGTCCTCATCCTGGTCCCTCCCCTCGCCAGAGTAGTTCTCTGGGTTGGTTGGCATGGTCATGACCTCCAGGGGCCCTGCTTTGGCCTCCATTGGCTCCCAGGTGGAATCCTTCCCCACGTACGCCATGTGTCCCTCCGGCACAAGCTTAGAACCCTTCATGGCCTTGAGGGCCCATCTCAGCTGGCTGCCTGTGGCTTGTGCCGGGGCCCCTGGGGATGAAGCCAGCTCATACCTGGTGCCATGGTGGGGGCCTCCTGATACATTCAAAGCCTCCACAGTCTTGCTACTACCACCGGGCCCCAGTTCTGTGAATCCTGCAGGGGGACAACACGCATTCATTAACTTAGAGTGGGAGGGAAATCGGTTGTATTATTTTAATTAAATGCACATTGAATAAGCAATCATAAAAGACGGCTGCCACGCTGCCTCCAGTGCAGCAGTCATTATATTTAAATAATTAAAATCGAGTTTCATTATGTATCATCCTTTTTATATTATTTATCCATTCTTATATCTTTATACCCAGATGTGTGACATAGTGTACAGGGTTTTCCATATGCAAACAGAAATAAAGTGTAAGATATTAAATGGTGATTGGTTGTTGTATAGAAGAACCCCAGGAAGGATGGTTATTCATTTGTATGCTGGAGGCAAACCCTCATTCACGGCAACAATTGACTATAATTCTTGCTAAATCTGTGAAAATATTTATTCTCATTTATTCCATCGTAGTACAAATAATGGTGCAGCTGTTTGTATTCCAGCACAAAGCGCAGTAGCAGACCCACATTGCATATCAGGCCCAGCACACAAATGAAGAGAATTTGGCCAAGGCAATTTCACACTTCATACTCTGTCTCTTTTCCCATTCCATAGAAACTCTACTAGACCCCAAACCAAGCTACAGTCAACCAATCCCTGTACACAACAGTAAAAACGTGTAAAAAAACAATATCCTTTATTTGACTTCCTATACTATACAATATATACGCCAGGGTTGGGGTCAATTCCATTTAAATTCCAGACAATCCAGCAAATGCACTGAAATTCCAATTATCTTCCATGCTTTTCAATGAGAAAACATTTCAAATGGAATTGGAATTTGGTTTAATTTCTGAAATGACTGGAATTGAAATGGAATTGACCCCAACCCTGATCTACACCATTGCTTATTCAGATTAAGCACACCGCTTTGCTTCTTCTTGTTAATATACTACACCATACTGTATCTACACTATGAATTATTCAGACGAACTGTGTGGCTTGCTTTTTAGTAGTGCATCTCTTCAGGGTATTACTGTATTAGACAGTAGGGATGTAAAGATTCACAGATATGCATTGGTCCCCGGTGCATTGGTCTGCGGATCCCAAACCGATCCAAATGTAGCACGCATCAGTCACAGAATAGATTGAAACGTGACGAATCGGTGGTTAAATTTTTTGTTGTTGTTGCTCATATTCAATTCTTTTAACCTTCCAAAAATACCTCTCATCTTTTGTGACAACTGATGTGTCCTCCCCTTCAGTGTTGAACTGCATTTAACTGTGTTGACAGTCACTGATCTGCAAGTCATTTAAGCATGCTGAACAACCCCAGGCAATAACAGCCTAGTGAAACTGTGCCCAGTCTCGCACGCTTACCAACTCCAGGTAGGCGGCCTGTTCCTGATCTTGCACATCTGCACGTAACCTTCAGTATTCAAATGCTAAGATGGCTTTATTTTAATTTACCTTTATTTAACTAGGCAAGTCAGTTAAGAACAAATTCTTATTTTCAATGACGGCCTAGGAACAGTGGGTTAACTGCATGTTCAGGGGCAGAACGACAGATTTGTACCTTGTCGGCTCGGGGATTTGAACTTGCAACCTTCCGGTCACTAGTCCAACGCTCTAACCACCTGCCGCTCCGATGTGATATTAGGCTTATTAATTGAGTGACATCCTATGTAATTTGCTAGGTTATTGTTATCTATGCGCTGTTAACATTTGTGTTTTTCCAGAATAAAAGTAAGCTATCAGAGACATCTCTCATCTGGCTATACCTGCTAAAAGGGGTTTACAATATATATTATTTTGTTTTGTTCAGGTTCAGCATCAGCAATAGTTTTGGTAGTTTTGCCTTAAAAACTTCAGTGTATATGTTCATTTTTATCTATACAGGGTAAAGTTGCTAATTTCATAATGAGGACAGCAATCACTTTTGTGATCGCCATAGCGAGAGGAGAAGAGAACATTGGCTAATTTGTAAACGATAAACACTTAATCTGCAAAAAATTGAATTAGTGGGTGATGGTGATTTCAAAACAAAAGTGAGGAGGCAAAAAACAGGCTACATTGCCCCACCTAATCTGATAGTGGGGTAGTAGATGCCTAGTTTCTCTTATGGTTCAGGTCAGGTGCCTACATACACATACACCACATACACCACATACACCACACACACAGATCTGTGTTACAGCCTGGATTCAAAACGCAAAACCCGTCTACACACAATACCCTATGATGACAGTGAAAACATGTTTTTAGAATTGTTTGCACATTTATTGAAAATGAAATACTTCATTTACATAAGCAGTCACACCCCTGATTCAATACTTTGTAGAAGCACCTTTGGCGGCGATTACAGCTTTGAGTCGTCTTGGGTATGTCTGTACCAGCTTTGCACATCTGGATTTGGGGATTTTGATTGTTCATTCTTCCTTCTTGCAGATTTTCTCAAACTCTGTTAAGTTAGATGGGGAGCGGTGGTGAACAGCAATCTTCAAGTCTTTCCACAGATTTTCAATGTGATTCAAGTCTGTGCTTTGGCTGTGCCAGTCAAAGACTTTCACATTCCTTGTTCTGAAGCCATTCCAGCATTGCTTTGGCTGTATGATTGGGATCATTGTCCTGTTGGAATGTAAATCTTCACCCCTAAGGTTTGCACTCTGAAGCAGGTTCTCATCAAGAATTTGCCTGTATTTGGCATCTTTCATTGTTCCTTCTATCCTTACCACTCCCAGTCCATGCCGCTGAAAAGCATCCCAATATTATGATGCTACCACTACCATGCTTAATGGTAGGGATGGTGTTAGATGGGTGATGAGCCTGGTTTTCTCCAGATATACAGTAGCGCTTTGCATTCAGGCCAAAGAGTAACATTTTTGTCTCATCAGACAACATCCTCTTTTGCCTTTTGGTCTGTCTTTCACGTGCCTTTTTGCAAACTCCAGGTGTGCTGTCATGTGCCTTCTTCTCAGGAGTGGCTTCTGTCTGGTGGTAGCTAATCCAGAGAAAAAGGCACATGACAGCACGCCTGGAGCTTGCAAAAAAGGCACATGAAGTGCTATAGAGACTCAGCCAAGGAAACCTGTTGTTCTGTCAGAGTGGTCATTGGGTTCTTGGTCACCTCCTGACCAAGGTCCTTCTTGCATGGTTGCTCAGTTTGGTCAGACGGCCAGCTCTAGGCAGAGTCTGGGTAGTTCCATATTCTATCCATTTCTCAATGGAGACCACTGTGCTCTTGGAAACTTTCCACACTAGAAATGGTTTTATACCCTTCCCTAGATATATGCCTCATTCCAATTCCATCTCGGAGATCTACGGACAGTTCCTCGGACTTCATGGTATAGTTTCTGCTCTGTCATGCACATCTCAAGGATGATCAAAGGAAACAGGATGCACCTGAGCTCAATTTTGGAGTGGCATAGCAAAGGGGGTGTGAATACTTATGTAAATGAGATATTTCTGTATTTAATTTTCAATAAATTTGCAAAAATGTATAAAAACATGTCTTCACTTGGTCATTATGGGGTATAGTGTGTAGATGGGTGACAAAAAGAAGAAGATTGAATCCATTTTGAATTCAGACTGTAACACAACAAAATGTTGAATAAGTGAAGGGGTATGAACACTGTCTGAAGGCACTGTACAGTATAGAGTACCTCAAAGTCAGCTTCTAAGTCTAGCTTAACACAGAACAGCAGAGAGTGCTCTCTGAGGTGCAAAGCACCACAGCAGGGGCTCTGGTTGTACTACATAATACAACAAATTACTGTGGGTAGAAACATACACAAATATGTCGACAAATGAAATATTTAAAAAATACTAAATTATTCAGAGGTCTGCATGTTGGCTTCGCCTATGTACTATACGAGTGCGGATTAATTTACATAAGAGATGTAGACTGTGTTATTATCTAATTAATTATTGGAATAATAGCTACTTAACCACTTTGCCTTCACATACTGATGAGATAATGAGTGATTAAATAAATTAATCAAGTCGGATGATCTATTCTAATGGCTAATATATTAAATAAAAAGAGCATATTATACACAGAATGCGTTACGATAATTTCATGCTAGGCCCCGTATTATGAATGTCATATTTCACTGCTGTCGTTTGCCGTGAGTTTAGGCTTACAATAAGTCAACACAAAACAAACATCATCGTACTGTGATAAATTGCCTACAAACGGCTAAATCGAGGCAAGTCAATTATGTGCTCCATTGTGGGTTTTCAGTGACAGCGGTGCTGTATATCAGCTGTTTATCCGTCTCTTTCTGGGGTAAACAAGCAGAGTCGAACCCTCAGGTCACAAAGCATAACGGGAGAAGGGTTGAAGCCTTTTCCGGGACACATTATATTAATGCAGTCTCAGCACTATTGTTGTAAGATTCGGCATCTAATTAACACACACAGACTCACACACATGGACGCGGACTCACACACACACACACACACACACACACACACACACACACACACACACACACACACATGCTAGTGTAGCATATGGGGATGTGTGAAATCTACTCCTCAGCCTGAAGAGTCCCCACTTGTGCTAGCTTTTCACATGGCGTGACTGGTAACACGCTTTGGGAGGGTGGTCATGTGTGCTAGCAAAGCAGAGGTCCTGGGTTCAATCCTCTTTTTGAGATGAATCAGGAGGAAGCTGTACTTGCTAAGCAAGAAGCGTGACATCCGTAATACTACCACATACGCTAACACACACGCGCTAGCACACTTGCAGTAAGACATGGCTAGTAAAGATGACAGGGAAAAGTTATTATGTGGCGTGTGAATCATGTCACACTCATCTGTCTGGAATGTGATGTTTTACCGAAATGATTTATTCCCACGATGCTTTGCTAAAGCTAGGGATTGAGGTTCAAGTGTCAAGATTCACATGCAATGTCTTTCCTGACACTTTACTTGAGACGTGCTTCTTCACAATTCTCCACCCTAGCTTCCCGCCAGACAGAATAATAAAAATGGCAGTATCGATAATGAAGATTTCAGAGATGCAAGTAACAGCCCCGCAGTGCTCAATAAAGTAGTTAATATCAAGCGAGCGATACCACTTTAAGAGGATGTATCAATTGAAACAGCTTCCTAAAAAACTTCAAAAGCCACTTCCTGATGCCTCCTCTTCTCCTCTCTTCTTTTTGTCCTTCACGGTTTCCCTCCGCTCATCAACGCCATTGATAATGACCGCCTACGTTCACCCAGGGCCGTCCTAAATGGGGGAGACGTAGATGGCAAAGAGTGCGGCAATGAGCACCTAGCCAGCCCTGCATTAATTGGAAAGAGGCTGTGAATAATGTATGCAGACTAAAGCTATATTTTCATCCAGCATAAAACATTAACACCTTGGGATTAGCTTTTTGGTTTCAAGGCGTCCTGGCCATAGAAGGGGCCCTACCTTTATTGAACCAACTTAAACACCTCTGTGCGCGACAAGCTAGTTCTCTCTATTCTTAGCCCTGGTGACTGTGTTGTGTAAGTGGTGGCCCGTATGATTAAACATTGCTTGGTTGCCTTTGCACAGCAGAGGAATCACAGCTATTGATTGTGGTTTGAAGTCGCAGGGCTCTCAAGTGGGGAATATCCCAATATGGTGACCTTTACGACCCACACACCTAGCTCAGCTCTATGGAGAATTAACTGGGGTTTTGGTCACTGAGCCAACAGACAGAAGTAGACATGAACACACACACACACACACGTACATCTACACACGGACGTAGACATGTACACAGAGAGACAGATGCGCGCGCACACAAACACACACACACACGCACGCGCACACACACACACACAAGCTCAGCATGGCGACCTGATTCCAGATAGACCTTATTTTTATCTATTCACATCAGCTATTGCTTTGGCCTGATTCGCTCTCTGCTCTAATTTTCCTCTTTACACTGCATTTGTCACCTCTGCTGGAAGCAGGCTTAGTGAAGGATGGCTCTGAACAAGTGCTAAAATACACTCAAAGTGCATGTAAATTCAATGTAATTTCTCCCTGGGAAAAACAAAGAAGGAAATGGGAGTAATGTTTTGATATTCTGGAAATTCTAACATCTGTGACACAGAGACGGTGTCTAGGAGCAACAATCTGAAATGCAGAATATCATTTTGGAATAATTTTCCTATTCTACTTCCATTGTCCTCCACAAAGTGGCTGAATGTTTCTCGCATAAATATTGTCCCGAGACAGTGTCTAACAGTATGAAACAAACCTCACCATAGCTGGCGATCCATAGAAACCATATTTTCAATGTCCTGCCTTCGTAAACAGCGCATTTTCAATTTCACACAAGCCATTGATTTGGAAGAAAATACTGAGGCCGGAAATATGCCTCGGAAATAGGAACGAAAAAAGAAAATGACTTTTAGAGAGAAAATGTAATGAACTACATTATAAAGAGACAGGGTGTACTCAGACAAGCCACACAGCCTCTCTGATGGATGGATTGCAGGTGGCTCTTACCATTAGAGGAGGAGGCTGAAGGGTTGGTTAGGGATGCGCTTGGATCCCTCCCTGGTTGTGTGTACAGGATCACAGGGCCAAATGGGACCACCTCTTTCTCCTGCTCAGTCAGACCCTCCTCTGAGCTGGTGAGCCCACCGGTGGATGTCTTGAGCGAGGAGCCTCCGCTCCGATGCTCCATGACGCCACTGTCAGTGCTTCTTTTGCTGCCAAGATTGGGCCTCCCTTCGGTGGGGTTGACCTTAGCCGACCCTGGGGGTACCTGGTCTGCCACAGCTAATGTCCCCTCGGGCAGTGAGGCAGGTGTAGCTGGGGGAGGGGCCTCCGTGTCGGTCTCCACAGAGCCTGTCCAATACTTGAAGGGTTTCATCAGGTTGTTGACGAAGCTGTGGAGAACGCTATTGGCAGTCTGAGCCTGGAGCGTTGGAGAGGTCTGGGAGGAAAGAGGGGAGTCGGACGACCCGAAACGCCCCTCCACTTCCCCCTCACCCTCCACCTCCTCCTGGGCAGAACCTCCGTGGGTCTCCAGACTCTCCAGGGCAGACAGACTCAGGGTACTGGTCTTGGTCTTAGGGCTGGAGGAGGCGTCCTGAGGGGCTCCAGTTTTGGATCGGTCCTGGGTCTCCTGGTTCTCCTCTCCCCAGCGCTGGGTACCCTCCCCTGGCCGGAGGTGGATTACCACATGCTCCTCTGAGATCTCAGAGGACTCGTTGCCTCTAGCGATGGAGCTGATTCCCTCCTTGTCCAGGTCCACGATGCCAGTCCAGGTGGAGGGTTTGGGGAAGGGGTCAGAGCGCTGGGGCTCAGTGTCTGATGAGTTGTTCTCTGGCTCTCTGTATTGGAGGAACCCTGGCTGGGCTGCCTGGACTCCTGCATCACGTTCTGGAATTATATAAAAAAAATATATATTAGCATTCTTATTTGCTTTCCTGGCAATAAGGCATGGGCTTTAAATAATCATCTTTGCAATAAGCTATGAATCGTCCATATTCTTATATGTTGATGACCTCTGTTTTTGGTTTTGTTTCAATAATAAAGTATAAATAATACATATAGACATGTTCTTCCTCTCTCTCTGGGTTACTTTCTTTTAGGGAAAAGTCTAAGATAAGCCTTCATTACGTCTGTAATCAATTTAGTCCCTGTCAATCATCCTCCATGACACGCCGAGGAGGTAATGCAGACCACACACTGCACAAACACAATCAAATCCAAGCACACAGCACACAGGAGTGTACAATCGTTCCAAAGTGAACTTGAAACTAAGTTAGACAAATCACCAGTGGTCCAGTAACATTATAAACACTCTAGAATGACACTGCAAGGACATTGAGGCTACAGCCAGTGTACATAACTCTGCTGGGTCTCTAAGTCTGTGTTGAAAGCTTGCAGATGCTGATACCAGACACTGGCTGGTTGCTACAGTAGAAGATTTCAGATCCCAGAAGGGACCAAAATGTCACTGAATCCCCTCTGTATTAATTCATGCATGAGACAAACAACACGCACTAATTAACAGGAATTAAACAGGACGGTTGCCATGGTGATGGCGACCCTGCCATTACCTCGGTAGCAGTAGGCGTCGAAGCGGGTGGTGGTTACTGGGAAACCGGTGCGGTTGGCGTTGTGGTAGACAGTGCGCACCCCTGGATCATCCCCGCCACAGTTGCGACGGGGAAGGTTTATGGGGTAGCGCACGCTGCCGTCAGCCAGCCAGCCTGGGTCACACTGGTCCAGGCCGGCCTGCCAAGCTAGGTAGAGCTGCCCTGCCGTGGCCAGCTGAGCATTTAGAGCGTGGCAGTGGGTAGAGGCTGTGGCCAGGCTCAGCTTCTCTGGTACAGACAAGTGGAACACCTCACCTGGGAGAGGAGGGTGGAGATGGAGAAACGGAGGTAAAAATGAGGTAGTGTGGGGGGAAGAGAGAGGTTTGGGAGGTACAGGTGCAACGGGGGAGGATGGGAGTACCATATGAAGAAGAAGGGGCGATATAATTACAATAAATTATGAGATGAATAGAGTGGTGTGGAATGTAATATGAGAAGTGATTATAGACAAGATTGAACAGGTCAATAAACCAACGACCCAGAGTAAGAAGCATAGAATACCACTGGACACCCATCCTGTCCAGCTAGATAGCCCAGTCATATGCAAGGTGTCAATAATGACACTCTCTGAAAATGACCTACTTCCTGCTACAGTATCACTATTAACTGAACGGTTTGGCTCTGCACAGTAACAAATTACCCAGGTTCCCAAGTGCTATTTTAATGGCACCTGCTGTGGATAGGACTCAATCCTTCTGTAGAAGTTTCCTCTGATCCTGGCCACGGCAGTATAACTCACCACCCAGCTACAGCTCAAAATGAGTCAGGCGGTTCCAGCATCGTAGCTCCTGGGGCGTCTGGGGATTTGCAGGGTCTTGCATGACTAAAATCTAATTGACGCCTCCCTCCTACCTTGCAGTTGCTTTGCAAAGCAGTAGACATCAAACAGCTCGTCAGGGGCCCGATTGCCGTAGTTGCGCACTCCAGGTGAGTCCTGCCTGTCGCCATAGCAACCAGGCCTGGGAGACTGGATAGGGTACCTGAGGAGAGAGGCAGGGGTAGAGGAAGGAGGGGAGCCAAAGAAAATCAGGAATTTCTCCAGAAACCTCTCGGCTGGGGGGCGAAAAGCAATCTATATCCGGGCTCCGACTGTGCAATTACTCTGAAGTACATTGATTCAAACAGCAATGAGGGTACAGGCTAAATGCTGATTAAGAGATTATGTATACAGGCATACAGGGGCTTATGGAGGACAACAGGAAGGAAGGAAGGATGGAAGGAAGGAAGGCTTATTACACACTCAGTAGCTGCAATCATGCATGTGCTCGGTTTGCAACAGTTTTCGTCAGACAATGTTATGGCTAAATCTCTTATCTCAGCCTTCCATCCTGGTAGCTGATGTCTCTATTTTTACATTATTAATTGCACGTTTGCCTCCTCATTGATGTGTAGCCAAGTAGCTCTGGAGATGGACCAATTATATGTGTCCCAGGTGGGGAGGAGAGGAGAGGACAGGATGCAGCTCTCAGGAAAGCTGTCGAGGAGAAATATGCAAGCTGCTTCTCCAGTGCAATTATTGGGAAGACGTTTGAGATAGAGATGTGTCAAAATATCCACACGGACGTTAACTGTCCTACACACGCGCGCGTGCATGCCGCCCACACACACTGACTATCCGTCATCAACAGACATAATGGGAGGCGGCAAGCGCGCGTGTGTAGGACAGTTAACGTCCGTGTGGATATTTTGACACATCTCTATCTCAAACGTCTTCCCAATAATTGCATGAAAGGTTGAAAGGGACATGAAAGGTTGTTGAGGGATAGTTCTGGCTAAAATGGCGGAGTGTAATGAGGAATGACAGAGCTAGCCTCTGAAATGTAAACAAGCAATTACATCCTTTGATATGAGAGATTCAGAAGTTCATGAGGGGACCACTGGGGTCAAAAATCTTTGCATACCTTACTTTCTGAAAGTCATTTCATTCCTTGGTTCCTTATTTGGGCCACAGAGTAATTTTATGAAAGCGAGTTGCCTAGCAAAGCCTTGTAATTTTTTGTTAGTCTGAAGTAAACATGTACTTTGCCACTCTTCATAAAGATGTATTACCTCTGACACTTACTCGTCAGAGATATTGCTTTGCATTGTTGCAGCAGATAAGTATCATAAGTAAACAATTTATACAATGCTAGCAAATCTTCTCCCAACATCGGACACTCTCTAGCAGTTAAAGGATGAAATCCTCTCGAGCTCAACATTTAAATTGCCTGGAAAATAACGTTAAATTTTGCGACTAAAGACACCCTCGTAGCTACCTGACCACCGATGAAATTTGACTGCGCGACAGACCACACATCAGTTAATATCCAACTTTTTACTTTTTAACGGATTTCAAGCAAGTATATATTTTTTAACCAGAAGGCTGGCCAACTAATGTTAGTCAACTATCTAGCCTGGTGGTTAGAGCGTTGGGCCAGTAACTGAAAGGTTGCTGGATTGAATCCCCGAGATGACAAGGTAAAAATCTGCCATTCTGCCCCTGAGCAAGGCAGTTAACCCACTGTTCCCTGTTGATTAAGGCAGCCCCCCGCACCTCTCTGATTCAGAGGGTTAAATGCGGAAGACACATTTCAGTTGAATGCATTCAGTTGTACAACTGACTAGGTATCCCCCTTTCCCCTAGTAAGCACTTCGGATACGAGGTTGGGGGTCTCCTTTTTTTTGCAAAAAATGATACAGATATATCTTGTAATTGAACAAAATGGGAACCATAATGGGAACCGTATGCCGATAATACGCGACAGATTTTTTTTTGCTAAACCCCTGATAGTATTAATATTTCCACTGATATGCCAACATGCCAATTGCTAACCTGTTAGCTAATATTTTTAAGACACCAATAATCCCAAAACATTGATGGCTTGATCACAAGATAACACGGTTGAAGGTAATATATTTCTTAAAAGCTGTTGAATGTGCCAATAATACGGGGTGCTACGCTAAATGCTGTTGTGGCATTTCTTTTGATGTTTCAACTAATATAACAACCCTGGGTTTATAAGCGCGGATATCGACTCTGCCGCTTGAGCATGCTGTTGGGGCACGTTTGATAGTGCACTGGACTTCGGGCTAGAAGGTTGAGGGTTCGAGACCTGCTCCCTGTCTGTTTCATTACACTAGGTAGCTAGCTACACACACTCGATCCAGTGACCACATCTCTCAATCCATGTTTGGATACCGGGCGCACACAATCTCTGTTCCGAACTATGACAAACCATTTATATCATTTTTGGGGCGGGAAATTATACCACCACCCAATTGAGCACTTTGGAGACTGTAAGGACAAAAAAGGGCATGTGTTCTGCACAGGTAGAGCCCTATCTGTGCACGTGCCTGTCTATAAGGATAGTGGCCATGCTGTGGTGTATTTTGCTGTGTCAAGCTTCATGCCCGGTCGTTTTTGCCCTTACCTCACGCTCTGGTCAGAGAGCCAGCCGGCATCACAGTTGTCATACCCGTCGGCAAAGGTGGCCTGGAGCTGAGCAGGCGTGGCGATGACAGCCGAGTTCTCCAGACACACCCTCTGGGCGTCGGGGAAGGACAGGGCGTAGCGGTCGTGGGGGGCACGGTAGTGGAACAACACACCTGAGGAGATGATGCAGAGGTGAAAACACGTAGGGCAACGCCGGGATAATATGGAGACATGGACACACGCTTGTACTCGCACAGACACACGGCTCGAAACCTGCAATACCATGTACTTCAAAATATCTGTATCTGCACAGGAAGTTGAAAAACAGCTCAAACTTCATTTGCATCAGACTGGCTTATCTTTAGGGGAGAGATCTTGTCCTTGGATACAGTGGATGACAAACAGCAACCATGTTTGCTTTACTGCTTTAGCTTACAGTCCACAGCAATACCATATCATATCCAAAAAAGAAACAGGGATTTGAGAGAGATAGTAAAAGAGAGATAGATAGAGAATGAGAAGTGAGAAAGAGGAAACAAAGGAATGAGAGATGAGTCCCATGCGCTCATTCCCTGACCTGCGAATGGCCAGGATTCCTCTCCACTGTGCTGAGAAATGGGAAGGGAATTGCTTTTGAAGTGTCCATCTCATATTTCCCCACCAAGCTAGCATCACTAACCTCCCCCGCATGTGGGGCCACCTCGGCCTGAAATTCACACATCAAACCCCAGCGGAGCCCACTACATGAAAGCCTGTAGACAGGGAGGCTGGGATACAGCTCCAAACATGGGTTCCTTTATCTTCTGATGCTTTGTGCAGCATAATGACAGAAACTCCTCGGGGCGCAGGGCCAATTTGAGCAATCATGCTGCAGGCTAGCCTCAGAAATGAGCCGGTATCCCTGTGGTATGACAGACACACCCACACTTATACGCGTTAAAGCACACACTCACACACACCCACACAGCTACAGCCCTCCATCCTGTTTCCATATAATGCTGTACTGTATACTCCCTGGCTTTTCATTTCTCTTCTCCCAGGGTCTCTGTTTAGGGCTCCTTCCCTCTGAGGCTAGGAGCCAGGCCAAACACAGAGATGCTATCTGCTTCCGTTCTGACGTTTGGGAGACTAATAGGTTTCTGATGAGCACCACAACTACCACACACTCTCTATTTCCACCAAGCCATAAGACATGCAAATCAAATGTTGTTGGTCACATACCAGTGGAGGCTCCTCAGAGGAGGAAGGTGAGGACCATCCATCCAAACATTTAAAAGGTTATACATTATAGATAAAACTACACTATCATCCTCCCTCCTCTTAAGCGGCACTGACCGCCGCTGTCGCGTACGCATATTTTGCAAATGTTATCGCAGGTTTCAGCAAAATGTTTCTAGCTCCAACAGTGCAGTAAAACCTAACAATAAAAAACAATACACGTAAATAAAACAAATAGCAGAATGAGCAATGCCAGAGTCCCGGAATGTATATCCACATACAGTTGAAGTTGGAAATTTACATACACCTTAGCCAAATACATTTAAACTCAGTTAAACTCACAATTCCTGACATTTAATCCAAGTAAACATTCCCTGTCTTAGGTCAGTTAAGATCACCACTTTATTTTAAGAATGTGTCATGTCAGAATAATAGTAGGGAGAATGATTTAGTTCAGCTTTTATTTCTTTCATCACATTCCCAGTGGGCCAGAAGTTTACATACACTCAATTAGTATTTGGTAGCATTGCCTTTAAATTGTTTAACTTGGGTCAAATGTTTCGGTTAGCCTTCCACAAGCTTCCCACAATAAGTTGGTTGAATTTTGGCCCATTCCTCCTGACAGAGCTGTTGTGATTGAGTCAGGTTTGCAGGCCTCCTTGCTCGCACATGCTTTTTCAACATTTCTATAGGATTGAGGACAGGGCTTTGTGATGGCCACTCCGATACCTTGACTTTGTTGTCCTGAAGCCATTTTGCAACAACTTTGGAAGTATGCCGTTTGTCCATTTGGAAGACCCATTTGTGACCAGGCTTTAACTTCCTGACTGACGTCTTGAGATGTTGCTTCAATATATCCACATCATTTTCCATCCTCATGATGCCATCTATTCTGTGAAGTGCACCAGTACCTCCTGCAGCAAAGCACCCCCACAACATGATGCTGCCACCCCCGTGCTTCACAGTTGGGATGGTGTTCTTCGACTTGCAAGCCTCTCCCTTTTCCTCCAAACACAGCGATGGTCATTATGGCCAAACAGTTCTATTTTTGTTTCATCAGACCAGAGGACATTTCTCCAAAAAGTGCGATCTTTGTCTCCATGTGCAGTTGCAAACCGTAGTCTGGCTTTTATGGTGGTTTTGGAACAGTGGCTTTTCCTTGCTGAGCGGCCTTTCAGGTTATGTCGATATAGGATTTGTTTTACTCTGGATATAGATACTTTTGTACCTGTTTCATCCAGCATCTTCACAAGGTCCTTTGCTGTTGTTTTTTGCACCAAAGTACGCTCATCTCTAGGAGACAGAACGCGTCTCCTTCCTGAGCGGTATGACAGCTGCGTGGTCCCATGGTGTTTATACTTGCATACTATTGTTTTTACAGATGAACGTGGTACCTTCAGGCATCTGGAAATTGCTCCCAAGGATAAACCAGACTTGTGGAGGTCTACAATTTTTTTAGGGGGCTGATTTCTTTTGATTTTCCCATGATGTCAAGCAAAAGGGCACTGAGTTTGAAGGTAGGCCTTGAAATACATCCACAGGTACACCTCCAGTTGACTCAAATATGTTGAGTCTACACAACATTGAGAACATAGACTGACCAGGTGAATCCAGGGGAAAGCTATGATCCCTTATTGATGTCACTTCAGTCAGTGTAGATGAAGGGGAGGAGACAGGTTAAAGAAGGAGTTTTAACGCAAGACAATTGAGACATGGATTGTGTATGTGTGCCAATCAGAGGGTGACTATTTAACAATCTGATGGCCTAGAGTTAGAAGCTGTTTTCCATCTTTGACGCACCTGTACTGTCTTCTCCCTCCAGATGGTAGCTGGGTGAACAGGCCGTGGCTCGGGTCGCTGAGGTCCTTGATGATCTTCTTGGCCTGGAGGGCAGGCAATGTGCCCCCGATGATGCGTTGGGCTGACGCGCCACCCTCTGGAGAGCCCTGCAGTTGCGGACGGTGCAATTGCCCTACCAGGTGTTGATACAGCCGACAGGATGCTCTCAATGGTGCATCTGTAGAAGTTTTAGGGCGAGGGTCTTAGGGGCCAAGCCAACATGTTTTATCCTCCTGAGGTTGAAGAGGCGATGTTGCTGTTGTGCCTTCTTCACCACCCTGTCTGTGTGGATGGACCATTTCAGGTTGTCAGTGATGTGCACGCCGAGGAACTTGAAGCTTTTCACCCCCTCCACTGCTGCCCTGTCGATGTGGATGGGGCGTGCTCTCTCTGCTGTTTCCTGAAGTCCACCATCAGCTCCATCCATTTTGTTGACATTGGGTAAGGTTATTTTCCTGGCACTACGCCACTAGGGCTCTCACCTCCTCCCTGTACTTTCTTGGGTACAGGAACAATTGTGGACATCTTAAAGCAAGTGGGGCCAATAGCCTGGGATAGGAAGAGATTGAATAAGTCCATAAACACTCCAGCCAGCTGGTCTGCACATGCTCTGAGCACACCATTCTGCTCCAGTCTCTGAAGATAACAGGAGAGCACAGATACTGAGAAAGATGTAGATAATTGAGTGATGCCCTTGTTGCAACACAGTATACAACACTAATACAGTCCTGCCTGTGCGGAAAACCTGAAAGGGGGATGCCTAGTCAGTTGTACAACTGAATGCATTCAACTGAAATGTGTCTTCTGCATTTAACTCAACCCCTCTGAATCATAGAGGTGTGGGGGGCTACTGGCCCAAAGCTCCTACCCACCAGGCTAATAGACCTACATTGCAGAGATTATCACCTGTGTGTAGATATGTCTATTTGTGGATCCCCACTTAAGCCGACCTGACATACTGTATCTCATGACTGAGGCTGACAGCGAGGATCAATGTCTGGGCTCTAATTGGAGAGACAGACAATTGACCATGCAATATGGGCCGAATGGACAGAGAGAGAACCTAACCAGGGTTTAGAACACACACAAACAAGACAATCCCGGCTGTCCAGAATTAATATGATATTGATATGGCCGGGCAGTATCAATACCTTGCTAATTAATACACTGAGTGTACAAAACATTAAGGACACCTTCCTAATCGTCACGGATCCCCCCGGAACTTTCATTACGCACACCTGGTCCCTATTCCCATTGATTAGTAATTGTATAAGTGTGCCCTTCGTTCACCATTGTCCTGTCGATGATTGTTCCCATGTCCGTTGGTGGTGTGAGTACCTATGCATTGGTGCAGCTGTTATGCTGTGTGCTTTATATATTGTGTATTACGGGTATCGTCCCGTGTCTTTCACCGAGGTTTACCCTCGCTCTTTTGTTTGGGTACAGCCCAGTGTTTTTGTATATGTGTTTTTATTTTTTTAAACTATTGTGTATTCCTGCACCTGTCTCCAAAATCCTTTATACCAGCGTGACACTAGCATTGAGTTGCACCCTTTCCCCCCTCCCCCCTTTGCCCTCAGAACAGCCTCAATTCGTCGGGCATGGACTCTACAATGAGTTGAAAGCGTTCCACAGGGATGTTGACTCCAACGCTTCCCACAGTGGTGTCAAGTTGGCTTGATGTCCTTTTGGCGATGGCCCATTCTTGATACACACGGGAAACTGATGAGCGTGAAAACCTGGCACCTACTACCATACCCCGTTCACTTAAATCTTTTGTCTTGTCCATTCACCTTCTGTATGGCACAGATACACATGGCTCAGTTGCCTCAAGGTTTAAAAATCCTACTTTAACCTGTCTCCTCCCTTTCATCTACAGTGATTGAAGTGGATTTAACAAGATTCATCAATAAGGGATCACAGCTTTCACCTGGATTCACCTGGTCACTCTATGTCATGGAAAGAGAAGGTGTCCTTAATGTTTTGTATACTCTGTGTATATTAAACACTTGCAGGAGTTAGTATTGGGGGCTCTGCAATGTAGCGTGACTTGTAATTAACGCTAAGCCCGGGAGAATGTTTGGTGGGCCCTTAGACGGACCAACCGGTAATGGGTTTCTCTTTCTGAAGGGGGTTTTATGGCGTGCTAATCGATTGGCTGGGAGTGGGGACAGGGTTTCCTGAGCACCGAGCCAGGGGTATCTACAGGAGCAATGAAGTGCTATCATGGAGAGAATAGAGAGAGAGAGGAGTAGTCGATGGGGAAAAAACACACTGCTTGATGTCATAATCATTGAGAGAGAGCCACTGTCACACACACACACACACACACACACACACAGGCATGTAAACATTCCCACACACACAGGAACACACACACAGTGGTTATATCGTGTAATAATAGCGTAGTGCTATATCTGTGCTATTCGCACTGGGAGCCCATGGAGCTAGTGTACAGTATGTGGGTGAGTGAATGAGGCTACTGGGTGTAATGTGGAGCTGAAGATCAGCTGACTGCTGGCAGCATTGTGTAGATCTAGGTGAGTACAGAGCAGCACTGCAAAGCCAATGCAGAGAGCAGAGTGCCACTTCCCTTAAGTCATTACTTTAATAAGCATTTATTAAAAACAGCAAGTGACCTGGAAAAATCAGAAAAATGTTCATTTGGTAATTACTATGATACTATTAGCTGATATGGCATATAATATCCAAAGGACCTCACAGAAGTGGGTGGGTTGAACATAAACTACAGCCCAGAGACCTCAACGTAACATCAGATAACAACACTTAATTTTCTCATTAGGTCTATTTGCTTTCATGGCATGAAACAGACCTAAGCGACAGGGTCAACAATCTATTACTCGGTCCAGTTGGCACAGGTTGTCACGTTCCCCGGACCAGACATTCCCACACAGTAAACATTATATAATTATATAATAATTCCATTAGCAATGCCAGTTAGAGCTACAGTCAGGGTCGTGCTCATTAGGGACAAAACACTTTCAAGCGTTTTGCAATGGACAATGTAAATGGGCATTTCTTATTGGACCAGCTTGTCCCTCCCTGTTTTGTTACGTTTACTTCCTGTTTGGAGCCTATTGAACACGACTCAGGTGTAATGAGTGTAGCAGGGGTCAGTATTACCTGTAACCTCCAGGGGCACGGTGTCCTGTTCGTCGTTGATGCCCACCACCACCTCACAGCGGTACATGCCCGAGTCACTGGAGCGCAGACCGCTGAGCGCCAGGCTGGCGTTGTAACGGTTGTCCTGGTAACCGGGCAGGGTGACACGCCCCTGGAATGCCTTCTTAACCTAAACCACGAAAAGACATTACAGTTATGAACACACAATTAGATCAAAATTAAGCATACAATATGAAGCACAACAAAGATGGCAATGAAAAAGAAAAAGGACATTCCACTAAATGTTTGCTGGTCCAATTATTATAGTTGGCAGCAGAAAAACAGTGAGAGGAAATGTATTTAATCTTATTTTCATAGAAAGAAGAAATGATTGTGCAGTACATATAGTACTGCACAGTACTGGATAGACGGCCAACACACTCTCCATACACATAAAACCAACATTTTGTATTCTTCTCACTCAGTCAATCTTTACCTTGACCACGTTGTACTTGGCGACCAGGATGGACTGTTCCCTCTGCCGACCATCGTCGCCCCTCTGGCCCCACACCTTGGTCCACTTGATGCGGGGGGGCTCGTGGGTAGGGGTGGGGCGCAGGGTGAAGACACAGGGCAGGAGGACGGTGTTGGCCAGCTGCTCCCTCACCCTCTGGTGGGTCACCTTCCTCATGTTCACCACCGGGTCTGACCACACCAGGCCTGGGGAGGGGAGAGGACGAGGAGGAAGAGGAGGAGGAGGAGGAGAGATACACAATCAGGTCTACAGTGTCAGACAAAAACACTGGAAATGGATACTAGGTCTACTATGGCATGATACAGCTGCTTTTTTATCCACGTCTCAAGACCTGGTTCAGCTGGGTCAGGTGTGTACTGGGTGTGTACTGGGTCTGTACTGGGTCTGTACTGGGCTGGAAGGGGATCACTGATATACAATACTATCACATTATATGTTCTTTGGCATGGAGAAAGGTGGGGATCGATTCCTGTGTATCTATTGTTGCTCTTGTTCAATCAGTCCTGCAATTGTAAAGTATAACACAAGAGGATAATCTCTATCCTATCTGATTTATTATTGGTCCTTGATTATTGGTCCCAGCAGGGGTCTCCAACCTTTTCTAGCACAAGAGCTACTTTTAGAAAATGAACTATGTTGCGAAATACTATTGTTTTTTTCTTCTTCAAATAAGCACATTCTTCTCTTCTCCTTTACCCTGCAACTCTTCCCCTGGTGCTTCGTGTACAAGATATGTGTTTTCTGTCAATATAAGTGGTAAAATAATGGTTCATAAAGAACTCTAAGGGGGTGCCCGAAAAATCATATTTAGTATTTTCCTGAATTCAGTTTTTTACTCTCAATATTACAATTATTCACAGAGAAACAATTCATATTTATGTTCTGAGTCCATGTCAATACTTAAATCACACCGGAAGACCATTTTTAGGGTCTGGAATAAAAACTAACACATTTAGATTTTTTTTGGTGTAAATTGCCTTTAATTGCACATCTAGCAAGAGAAGACTGGGTCGGCCTAGAGGTGTTTCTGCTGTTAGGGCTACTGCTGCAGAACATGGCATGACAGAGTTTGCATAACCATCACCTCCCAATTGATACAAATAATCATGATATAATTCTGCTAGGTAAGCCTACTTTGCAGATAACATGTAATTGAGAAGGTTTTGGGGGAAAGTCTTAGCATTGCTAACTAGCTACATTCAAGTGATAAACAAATGCGGGCACAAAGAAGACAGACGGGCAATATTGCTGGAAATGATTTTGAAGATATTGTGTTGCATTTGGCTATTTAAGCCAACAGTGGTTAACCAAGGGTGGGATAATGACTATGTGGCTTTGATTGGATTGTAGCCGGGAGCTTTATGTTTATGACAGTATGCGATGGAACACGTCAAAAAAGGCATGTACATTCAGAATTGATTGGCGAACTAAACATAGCTGGGCGCTAAGCTAGTTGTGACTTGCAATCTACACGTTGGAGACCCCTGCTCTACAGTCCCGTAGGATAGAGATATAGACTGTATCTCTATCCGTTCATACCTTTCACCTTATTATAAATGAGGTTAACATTGGAAGCTACTGGCTTTTTTTCTCTACTCCACTCCTCCCTCCACCCCTTCACTCCTCCTCCCTCCACCCCTCCACACTCCACCCCTCCACTCCTCCTCCCTCCACCCCTCCACTCCTCCTCCCTCTACCCCTCCACTCCTCCTCCCTCCACCCCTCCACTCCTCCTCCCTCCACTCCTCCTCCCTCCACCCCTCCTCCCTCCACCCCTCCACTCCTCCTCCCTCCACCCCTCCACTCCTCCTCCCTCCACCCCTCCAATCCTCCACCCTCCATCCCTCCACTCCTCCTCCCTCCCCTGCTCCTCCTGAGACCAATCCAAGCCCAAAGACATTAAGTTACGTGGGAGTGTGTTGGGATGTGGAGGTATCGACAACATCAGCCGCCAGTGCCTGGGAAGGCCAGCAGGGAATACGGGCACACACACACTCTCCCCCAGACTTAAAAGCCCTCCTTATTATAAAAACGCTCAATCAGCAAAACACTCACTGTGGGACCTCTCTTATAGGAGCATTAATTAATAATAGCATTGAGATCTGTCAGATAGGCTGTATCGTTTGAGTGGAACCAGGGGAGAAATGCATATACTAAAACCCTCTTATTTCTTTCTCGATTGCCCTGGCAGCAGGGGGGACACATAGACTGCTAGTGTCACGCTGTTATGAATGAGAGACGGAAGGAAAGAAAGAGAGAGAGAACTGAAGGCAGTGGTTGATGGTAGGAAGTACGGGGAAATGAGGGTATTGATTTATTTTCATTACTATTCGTTTCCTCTACACCTGCAGCGTCGACTCGCTCCCCGTTCCTATTTCATCTGATGAGATTCATGTAAAGTGCGGCGGAGCAGGGTTGTGGCGTCGCGCCGCTGGTGGAACGTGTCTCTCCTGGCTTTTCTCCACAGTAATTAAGTAGCTGATTGGAAGAGCGATGCTTCCCGAGATCATCACAGACACGCCTTTGTGCTTTTCTCTCTCCAGGCCAAAAGCTTTTTATTTTTGCCTCTCTTCATTCTTCTGACACAATCTATTTTTCTTCCGTTTTCCTTTTCTGAAACCTGGCTTGATGTTTTCGCTCGGCATCAGCTAGCAATTTCATTACATTCAGTCTGTGACGGCAATTCAATTTGGCCTCTGTTGCCTCATTTTCAATTCACATTGAATTATGCCCAATGCCAGATGGATAAGAGTTGTGTGCGTATGTGTGTACCCTCCCCTCATAGCCCAACAGTTACCCTTGGCCTGGCATTCAGCCCCAACCCCTGCTTGAGAACATCTCATCTCTCATTCATTATTCATGGCACACTGAATACACATATGCTACTCATACACACGCGCAAGCTTTTGTGGGAATATATCATTTTCTGTCTGATGGTTTATTGTGTCTTTGAGCACGCCAGAGCACACAAATAGCAGACGAGACGTGTGAATAGCTGTCAGCGCTCGTTGCTACATGCTTTATATGCTTTACCCGTGGCTTCCTAAGAGGCTGACTGCCACTTGGCGAAGAGCTTAACATCAACACACAGAGGGCTCCTCTCCATCTGTCTGTGTGTGACATGCTGAACACTCCGAGACGCCCACGGTGCTGTGTTTGACTCCCTCACCTCGCTGATCTATTTGTAAAACCGTGTCGCTGGCGCTGCCTCCGACGGCATGAAAGGTGATTCGTGCTTAAAAAGGCTGTTTTCTCTCAGCACACTCAAGTGATGCTCCACCTGCCTAAAGAGCTGTGACCTGTGAGGGGAAACATGGTCGCCTCTTTTCAAAAAGGGGCGTTTAATGGGGCTAGGGAATATCAAACACGAGCTGGAAACAGAACTTTGTGAACTACAGGTTTTATACTGTGCATCTTTGTGTGGCTGTGTGCTGCAGAAGTGGCTTTAAACCATATCACCTATGAGACAGATTTGATTACCGGTATGTTACAAAGTCTACGAGGTTATAAGGAATTTCCATAGATTTCTGTGGCACTGAAGGCAATTGATCATATCAGTAATGTCATTCGGGGCATTCTCGGTTCCTGAAACAGAATGTTCCGGTAGGTACAGTTTCTCCGTGTGACATATGAGACCGTCCTCTGAGTACAGAATGTATTGTGTTTCAGTCTGTCAGGGAAAATGGGGGAACTTCTGAACTTTGCTCACTTAGTAGCAGCAGCCCAATTTCCTCAGAGGGGAGTAACGCAGTAAAAAGAGGTTTGGGGTTGGCACTCTGCTCAGAACATGATGGTGAGGATGGCAAAGGGAGGAAGGAAAGAAAGGAGGAAGCGAGAAGGATGAGGAAGCGAGAAGGAAGGAGGAAGCGAGAATGAAGGAGGAAGCGAGAATAGACCGTGTGATTTATAGAAGGGAAATGGAGTAATGTAAATCACACATATGCATGTCCACGCACACACACTCATTTTCTCTCGAAAGTGTCTCTACTCTGGCAGCATAAGAGTGAGTGGAGTGAGTCAGCAGGTCTGAGGAGACACACACACACTCTTCTCCTCCCTTTTCTCTACTTCCCACGGGAATGTGGTACTCATCAGTGTGTTTATTGCACACACAGACACACACACACATACACACAGTCCCCAAGGACTATCACGCTGCAATTTCTGGGCCACCTCTCCTGTAGCTGGGGAAAATGTAAAACAGCCAAATGTATGTTTAAGCTGAGAAGCACCGATAATGCTTCAACTGTATAATCATGAGGCATGGCAGTGTTTGCCAAAACCCTGTTCCACTTTCCACGTGGCCAAGCAGCTGTATGGTGATCCACATTACCATTGTGTTGGCCGTGTTCCCACCGCACCCAAACAAATGTGCAGTGAATTAAGTCAAGTTGTAACCACTGTTCTCCTTCTGTCAACCTTGCTTTGTACAAATGTGTTTTTAGTTTCTCTTCCCTTTCCCAGATTGTATTTCGTTTTCTACACCGACTGCAACAATTTGTGACACAAAATCAATTGCAGATACACTTGTTAAAAATCCAAATGACTGTTTAAAGCGGAGGCCCACGATACAAAATGGCTCTATTCCCACATGGTTAAATAATGAATGTAAGTGCTGTGGCCCCCATCCTAATAGATATACCAAATCTGCATTTAGATGGAAATGTTTTTACAAGCAGAACCCCATTGAGACCCTCCTTTGTTTGGAAATCCGCCTGTTTTTCATTTGACTTTTTCATCTAAATGAGGCCCAATCAAAGACTGCCTAACCTGCGAAGGAAGAGGCGAGGCAAAAGAGCACTGAGTGAAGAAAGAGCAAGAGCGAACGAGAGCCTGAGGCGGGGAGACAGGAACATGTCTCTCTTCTTGTGCTCAATCACACAACAGGACTTTCTGACCTATGTGATTGTCAACTTGGTCACATTTGTCATCTTCCTTTTTTTGAGCAGCAGGAAATTATCAACTGCAGGCAGAAAGAAGCCTTTATCTGCCTCGAGCAGAGAGAGCCTGTTAATGCGTTCTTCCACAGTTATAAGTGCACAATGGCCGACACCTCTCTTTTCTCTCCCTCTCCGCCCGGTCTTACCTGTAATGGGCTTTTCAATGATAAAGGCCCCATTGTCTTCTATTAGACCAGCCACCTGGCTCTGAGCTGATCAAGTGTGTCATTGGCATTGACTAGCGATGTGTCTGGTATTTGCGTTGTCATAAATCAAGAAACATCTTCTGTCTGAGCTCTCTCTCTCTCTCTCTCTCTCTCTCTCTCTCTCTCTCTCTCTCTCTCTCTCTCTCTCTGTGTCAGGTGTCGAGATCACAATGTTTTGCTCAAGAGCAGTTTGTCAGGATGAAAGCGATGCTGAAGTTATACTCGGGGTAACTGGAGGGCCAGTATGAGAGTTTGCGCTCTGGCTTAAAAGAAAGGTGGCCGATGTGTATAAAGTTGACACGGTGCTCTCACACCTTTGTACAGCACTGATGAAGGCATAAGGCGGAAACGTATGCTCTTCTTTGTTTTATCTTTAGCACCTTGCCTTGTCACCCTTTGTATTCTTTCCAGCATGGATTCAGTTAAGTATATCATCTTTGCATCTCGGCTTGGTTAGAGCGCGACTACCTTTTGAACTCTCTAATGCTGCTTACCATGAACTTTGTGTGATAGAGGCAGCCGCGAGTTCTGATTTAGAATGTGCTAACAAAAATGTTTATCTGTTCTATTAGAAGGCTGTGTCTTTTTATATATAAATGCCTGGATCTATCTACAATACATACAAGGACAAGTATTTGAACAAGAGAGTGAGGAGAGAGGCGAGCGAGAGGGAAGAGAGAGAGAGAGGAGAGATACAGAGAGAAATTAAAGAGAGTAGAGAGAGAGGGATGTTGAAGCTGTTATCTTGCAGATGCTAACTCCTCCTAAATCAGCCCTAATGATAACCATGGCAACAGAGACACCACAAGCTGAGACAGGGAGGTGGGGTTTTAGGGAAAACCACATCCTCTGTCTTTCAGTGTAGTTTGGAATTTATTGTCATGAATCTTGCCCTGGAGGCAGCTTTGCAGAGTGGTCACCAACTGGCACAGCAATGGTAAATCTAGCCCTAACCTTAACCCCCATGCTAACCCTAATGCCTAACCTTACATTCTGACTAAAAAGCAAGTTTTTCATTTTTACAGATTCTAACTTTGCAGCTGTCCCAGCTAGCGGAAATCGCTCAGTCTGCTTACACGGCAAGATTCATGACAATTAAGTCAACCTGCTCTTTCAATGGCCAAACACATAACCTCTCCACTTATAGTAGCTAACACAGAGCTCTGTGTACGTGTTACTGTTGTGTAGGGGTAGTCTGCTATCATGGCAGGTCTGTAAATTTGTAATCTAAATGGAATAAGGGGGAGTAGCTTTTTGACAGAAAACCACAGCTTTTCAACCCCCTCCGCTCCACTCCTTCATCCCTCCATCCCACTCCTCCGGCCTGCCATCTCTCCTGCAGTCAGAGCTGCCCGTCTGACAGTAGATTAAGCTAGTGTGTGTGTTTGTGCGTGTGTGCGCGTGTGTGTGTGTGTGTTTGTGTTTGTGTTTGTATGCTGTAGCGAATGCACAGCGGGCCTCCCACAGACAGGCACCACACATGGGCTTGGAATGACATTCCCGTGCTGGGACTCTCTCGTATAAAATCATCTCTCCGGGACCCATTCCCCTTCCTCTTCTCCTCTCCCCCACTTCTAGATATGAATAATAGCCATAACCGGGGATAGGGGCCTGCGTCTGAGCCCTGTCTCAGCCCTGTCTCATCCCTGTCCCAGCCCTGTCTCAGCCCTGTCCCAGCCCTGTCTCATCCCTGTCCCAGCCATGTCTCAGCCCTGTCTCATCCCTGTCCCAGCCCCGTCTCAGCCCTGTCCCAGCCCTGTCCCAGCCCCGTCTCAGCCCTGTCTCATCCCTGTCCCAGCCAAGTCTCAGCCCTGTCTCAGCCCTGTCCCAGCCCTGTCTCAGCCCTGTCCCAGCCCTGTCTCATCCCTGTCCCATCCCTGTCTCATCCCTGTCCCAGCCCTGTCTCAGCCCTGTCTCCGCCCTGTCTCACCCCTGTCCCACCCCTGTCTCATCCCTGTCCCAGCCCTGTCTCATCCCTGTCCCAGCCCTGTCTCAGCCCTGTCCCATCCCCGTCCAAGCCCCGTCCTGTCTCATCCCTGTTCCAGCCCTGTCCCAGCTCCTGCCCTGTCCCTCCCTGTCCCATCCCGCCACACGTCGGTTTAGTGCCACTCGGAGGCTGCTGGCGTGACTAATGCCCGCGCCCTGTGTGGCGTAATGATACATTTATCTGAAATGGCACAGGGCCCAGTTCCCCCCGTCCTCATCTCTGACCCGTCGAACAAACACATTCACTAGAGGAGCTGTTAATGCGAGCCACCCATCTGTGCCCACTGCTCCCCTGCCTCCCTCTGTCTCCCTTCATCACCAATTTCCATATTCACTCACCCGAAAAGGAGGAAGTTAGAAAAGGGGGTGGTGCAGAAGAGGGACGTCTTCAAAAAGACCCTCTCCACAGTAGAGGGGTAGAATGCATCTTGTTTACACGACAGACATAGAGGCTCATGCATGTCAGTAAGAAATTGGGCATATGACTCAAGGGAGGTAGTTTATTGTGCTTATGCTATGTGTGACCGCTGGGCTTCTTGGGATACATAACATGCAGGCTATTACAACTACAATAACTGCCATTACACCCATGAACGCATGTACACACACACAAAAACACTCAATCTGCTCCAATCACGTCTCTCGTGCTGAGGGAGTAGCTTGCTGAGTCACAGGCCTACAAGCCTTAGTGTTCCTCATGCCTCACAATGCTCGGCTGTTTATCTTGACATAAGGCAGAACAATGGCGTGCAGATGGCAGCAGACGGAGCTGGGAGACAGGCGGGTACAGGGGGCATAGAGGGAGCACGTAGGGGCTTTGGTCTAGGCTCCCTCCTGATAGGAACCTGGTGTGTGTGTGTGTGTGTGTGTGTACATGTGTGTGTGCGCAGGTTTTACCATTATCCTGGGTCTCTCGTGTGGAATCTGTGAGTGTGTGTACACAGCTACTCCAGCCCCTGCAGACCACTGCACTGGCCAGATAAGACTCTCTGAGTAGGACCGGTCCAGGATCAGCTGTTGTCTGCAGGGAGAGACTACTCCCTGAAAGCTCATGATCTCAGACCTGCCGAAGTGTTCTCAAGGAGAATGAGAGAGAAACACGCACTGACACGTAGTCAGAGGGTAAAAATAGTAACATAAGAAAAAACATAAAGAGGCTAATAACAGTTGAATTTGGAAGTTTTCTCAGTTTTTCACAATTCCTGACATTTAATCCCAGTATAAATTCCTTGTCTTAGCTCAGTTAGGATCACCACTTTATTTTTAGAATGTGAAATGTCAGAATAATAGTAGAGAGACTGATTTAGTTCAGCTTTTATTTCTTTCATCACATTTGTATTTGGTAGCATTGCCTTTAAATTGCTTAACTTGGGTCAAATGTTTCAGGTAGCCTTCCACAAGCTTCCCACAATAAGTTGGGTGAATTTTGACCCATTCCTCCTGACAGAGCTGATGTAACCGAGTCAGGTTTGTAGGCCTCCTTGCTCAAACACGCTTTTTCAGTTCTGCCCACAAATGTTCTATAGGATTGAGGTCAGGGCTTTGTGATGGCCAGTCCAATACCTTGACTTTGTTGTCCTTAAATTTGGAAGTATGCTTGCGGTCATTGTCCATTTGGAAGACCCATTTGCGACCAAGCTTTAACTTCCTGACTTATTTTTGTTTCATCAGACCAGAGGACATTTCTCCAAAAAGTACGATCTTTGTCCCCATGTGCAGTTGCAAACCGTAGTCTGGATATTCATGGCGGTTTTGGAGCAGTGCCTTCTTCCTTGTTGAGTGGCCTTTCAGTTTATGTCGATATAGGACTTGTTTTACTGTGAATATAGATACTTTTGTACCTGTTTCCTCCAGCATCTTCACAAGGTCCTTTGCTGTTTTTATGGGATTGTTTTGCGCATTTCCAACCAAGGTACATTCATCTCTAGGAGACAGAACGCATCTCCTTCCTGAGCGGTATGACGGCTGCGTGGTCCCATGGTGTTTATACTTGTGTAATATCTGACCTCCTCCCTAAAGACTGTCTCATCGTCATCGATGATCAGGCCTACCGTTGTTGTGTCATCTGCAAATTTAATGATGGTGTTGGAGTAGTGCGCGGCCATGCAGTCGTGGGTGAACAGGGAATACAGAAGGCGACTGAACACAGACCCCTGAGATGCCCCCTTGTTGAGGGCCTGCGTGGCAGATGTATTGTTGCCCACCCTCACCACCTGGGGGCGACCATCAGGAAGTCCAGGATTCAATTGCAGAGGGAGGTGTTCAGCACCAGAGTCCTTAGCTTAGTGATGATCTTGGAGGGCACTATGGTGCTGAACGCTGAGCTGTAGTCAATGAGTGCAATAGAGATTGTGGATCCGTTGGGGCGGTATGCAAATTGGAGTGGGTCCAGGGTTTCTGGGATGATGGCGTTGATGTGAGTCATGACCAGCCTTTCAAAGCTACAAATGTGAGCACTACGGGGCTATAGTCATTTAGACAGGTTACCTTGCCGTTATTGGACACATGGACTATCGTGGTTTGCTTGAAACATGTAGGTATAACAGACTGGGTCAGGAAGAGGTTGAAAATGTCAGTGAAGACACTTGCCAGGTGGCCAGCATGCTCTGAGTACGCATCCTGGTTATCCATTTGTAACTTTTCTCACATCGGCTACAGAGAGCGTGATCATACAGTCATCCATAACAGCTGGTGCTGTCACACATGGTTGAGTGTTGCTAGCCTTGAAGCGAGCATAGAAGGCATTTAACTCGTCTGGTAGGCTCATGTCACATGGCAGCTCTCGGCTGGATTTCCCTTTGTAATCTGTGATAGTTAGCAAGCCCTGCCACATCAGATGAGCGTCAAAGCCAGTGTAGTAGGATTCGATCTTAGTCCAATATTGATGCTTTGCCTGTTTGATAGTTTGTCAGAGGGCGTAACTGGATTTCTTATAAGCGCCTGGATTAGTGTCCCGCTCCTTGAAAGCGGCAGCTCTAGCCTTTAGCACAGTGCAGATGTTGCCTGTAGTCCATGGCATCTGGTTGCGATATGTACAGTACCGGTCAAAAGTTTGGACACACCCACTTTTCTACATTGTACAGTAGAATAATAGTGAAGACATCAAAACTATGAAATAACACATATGGAATCATGTAATAATCATGTAATCATGTAGTAGTGTTAAACAAATCCAAATATATTTTATATTTTAGATCCTTCAAAGTAGCCATCATTACTTTAAGACATGAAGGTCAGTCAATCCAGAAAATTGCAAGAACTTTAAAAGTTTCTTCAAGTTCAGTTGCAAAAACCATCAAGCGCTATGATGAAACTGGCTCTCATGAGGACCGCCACAGGAAAAGAAGACTCAGAGTCACCTCTGCTGCAGAGGATAAGTTCATTGGAGTTAACTGCACCTCAGATTGCAGCCCAAATAAATGCTTCGTAGTGTTCAACAGACACATCTCAACATCAACTGTTCAGAGGAGACTGCGTGAATCAGGGCTTCATGGTGGAATTGCTGCAAAGAAACCACTATTAAAGGGCACCAATAAGAAGAAGAGACTTGCTTGGGCCAAGAAACACCTTTGGTCTGATGATTCCAATCTTGAGACTTTTGGTTCCAATCGCCGTGTCTTTGTGAGACGCAGAGTAGATGAACGGATGATGCTTTGCTGGTGACACTGTCAGTGATTTATTTAGAATTCAAGGCACACTTAACCAGCATGGCTACCACAGCATTCTGCAGCGATACGACATCCCATCTGGTTTGCACTTAGTGGGAGTATCATTTGTTTTTCAACAGGACAATGACCCAAAACACAACTCCAGGCTGTGTAAGGGCTATTTGACCAAGGAGAGTGATGGAGTGATGCATCAGATGACCTGTCCTCCGCAATCACCCGACCTCAGAGTGAAGGAAAAGCAGCCAACAGGTGCTCAACATATGTGGGAACTCCTTCAAGACAGTTGGGAAAGCATTCCTCATGAAGCTAGTTTCGAGAATTCCTAGAATGTGAAAAGCTGTCATCATCGCAAAGGGTGGCTACTTTGAAGGATCTAAAATATGAAATATATTTTAATTTGTTTAACCCTTCTTTTGTTACTACATGATTCCATATGTGTTATTTCATAGTTTTGATGCCTTCACTATTCTGGGACTGGGACTGTACGTACAGTCCCTGTGGGTACGACATCGTCAATGCACTTATTAATGAAGCAGGTGACTGATGTGGTAAAGTCCTCAATGCCATTCCAGTCTGTTCCAGCAAAACAGTCCTGTAGTTTGGCATCCGCTTCATTGGACCACTTCTGTATTGTGCGCATCACTGGTACTTCTTGTTAAACTTTTTGCTTGTAAGCAGAAATACGGAGGACAGAGTTATGTTCAGATTTGCCAAATGGAGGGTGAGGGAGAGAGGTTACGTTACATTAGGCTACCACTGTAATAGAGGTTGTGTAATAAAATACACACAGAATGGTGTCCATCTTGATCGTATTTGACCGGTTTAGTATGATATATTACGTTTGTCTGCTTTAGTAAGATATGCTACGTTCGACTGCTTTAGGATGATATCCTACGTTACGTTAGGGTTAAGATTTGTGTTAAGGTTAGGTTTAGGAGTAAGGTTAAGGTTAGAGTTAGGGTTAAGGGAAGGGTTAGCAAACATGCTAAGTAGCTAAAAAAGTAGTAAGTAGTTAGCTAGAATTCTAAAGTTGTCAGTGAGGAGCTTTGAACACACAACCGCTGTGCTGCTAGACGTTCACGTTATACACCCTACCAACCACTCTCCTTTCATTGTTGCCTGAAGTAAACTAGTATCCAAACACATTTGAGTGTCCCTGATTTAGTAAAATATTATGTTTTAAAATATTAAAATATAATACTTCCTGCACCAAACTTTATATTGTATTTCCAGGCACTAGCATTTCTCCCCATCCTAAAATCGGTTTAGACATTATTATTTTGCCCCCTGCCTAAGTATATAGAGAAATATGGTGTCTCCTATTGCCCTGCAAGAGGTGTTCACTAATGTATCCCTTAAACAATGTAAACTATGCTTTGGTGCTATTATTGCGCACATAATTTCTATTTGCCACAAAATTGTAAAACAATGTAACTGGGAATCAAAATGGCCCATACTCCAATATTTCACAATAATTGCTTGCGATCTGGAGTGTGGCCTTTTGCATCCCCTCTATGGGCCAGATGTGGAATCTGTACCCTTACAGATATCACGGACATAATGGTTTGAGAACATTCCAAGATTTGAAAGATAGAAACACATTATCAGGCATCTCCTTTCTTCTATATTTACAATATAAGTCAGCTTTGCTGGCCTATGGAGTCCCTTGGGAAACCCAACTACCAAACCATTCAATTAATAAATAAATGATCTAAGTTCCCAAAAGGAATGATCTCTATAATATATAAACAACTTTTGGAAAGCTAATATTCTGAGCTAGCCATTAAAACAGTTTGGCCCACAGATCTAATTGCAACTGAACAACCCTTTAACTGGAACTGAACATGGAAAAATATGACCTTGGCATTCCGTAATCCCAACCATAAATTTATACATTTTAAGTGTGTTCACAGACTGTATTTAACACCAAGGAGACTTTTTTCCAATGAAATTGGACCCGACTCTTAACTGTTCTCTTTGTCCCCTAAGGTTTCCCAGCCAAAACATTTTGGAACAGTTTTGTGAATATTTGACAACATTTGGTGAAGTTTTTGTTAGTTTTGGTTTTCGGCAAAGGTTTTTTTGGTTGTTCGTGCACACTGCATTTTTTCTCGAGGCAAGCTGAAGTCAGTAGCTGAAGTCAGTAGCTGAAGTCAGTAGCTGAAGTCAGTAGCTGAAGTCAGTAGCTGAAGTCAGTAGCTGAAGTCTGTAGCTGAAGTCTGTAGCTGAAGTCTGTAGCTGAAGTCTGTAGCTGAAGTCTGTAGCTGAAGTCTGTAGCTGAAGTCAGTAGCTGAAGTCAGTAGCTGAAGTCTTACAACCCTTCATCATTGATTCGGCTCTCGAGTGGTGCAGCGGTCTAAGACACTGCATTTCAGTGCAAAAGATGTCACTACAGTCCCTGGTTCAAATCCAGGCTGTGTCACATCTGGCTATGATGGGGAGTCCTATAGGGTGGAGCACAATTGCCCCAGTGTTGTCCTTGTTTGGCTGGGGTAGGCTGTCATTGTAAATAAGAATTTGTTCTTAACTGACTTGCTTAGTTAAAGAAAATTGTCACAGAGCTCTGTGTAGGATGGGGTGAAATGCTAGTGTCTGGAAATACAAATTAAAGTTTGGTATGGATAGTATTATATTTGAATATCTTAAAACATACAATATTTTACTAAACCTGGGACACTCACATTAGTATGATATGTTACAGTAGGGATTCTTCAATGACTACTTTTGTTTCAAAGTAGATTTGTTTAAGACTATCAAGAATGACTCTGTGTGACCCTGATTTAGCCCACTGCAGAAAAATATGAAATGCTTCTGGGGAAAGGTTACAAAATTAATTTAGAATTTATATATTGAATGATTTCCATCTATTATGTTACATAATGAATATCTCAATCAATCAGAGATGATTATTCCTGGCAGGCAGAACCGCCGCACTCTTTCCCATTTAACCAGGGGATACAGTTACTGTTAGAAGTTATACCATCAGAATTATCAACAGTGAGAATGAATGGTGCTAACCAAGGAACAATTGAGGCCTGGACAAATATACCTGACTCTGTAAAGAACAATTTCAGATAAAGCCCCACACATACAAACCAATTATACACAGTGGTGTAGTGGAGGATATACGCTGTATACCCACTTATTTCTCAGTGGCAATTGTCTATACTCACTTCTTAATAATCACTGATACATACAGTGTATTCTGAAAGCATTCAGACAACTTGACATTTTCCACATTTTGATACGTTACAGTCTTATTCTGAAATGGATGAAATTGTTTTTTTTACAAAAACTTAAACCGGAAATATCACATTTACATAAGTATTCAGACCCTTTACTTAGCACTTTGTTTAATCACCTTTGGCAGTGATTACAGCTTTGAATCTTCTTGGGTATGATGCTACAAGCTTGGCACACATGCATTTAGCGAGTTTCTCTGTCAGATTGGATGGTGAGTGTTGCTGCACAGCTATTTTCAGGTCTTTCCAGAGATGTTAGATCGGGATCAAGTCCGGGCCAAAGAGTTCAATCTTGGTTTCATCAGACCAGAGAATCTTCTTTCTCATGGTCTGAGAGTCCTTTAGGTGCCTTTAAGCAAACTCCAAGCGGACTGTCATGTGCCTTTTACTGAGGATTGGCATCCATCTGGCCACTCTACCATAAAGGCCTGATTGGTGGAGTGCTGCAGAGATGGTTGTCCTTCTGGAAGGTTCTCCCATTTCCACAGAGGAACTCTGGAGCTCTGTCAGAGTGATCACCGGGTTCTTGGTCACCTCCCTGACCAAGGCCCCGATTGCTCAGTTTGGCCAGGTGGCCAGCTCTAGGAAGAGTCTTGGTGGTTCCAATGTTTTGGTACCTTTCCCCAGATTTGTGCCTCGACACAATCCTGTCTTGGAGCTCTACGGACAATTCCTTAGACCTCATGGCTTGGTTTTTTTCTCTGACATGCACTGTCATCTGTGGGACCTTATATAGACAGGTGTGTGCCTTTCCAAATCATGTCCAATCAATTGAATTTACCACAGGTGGATTCCAATCAGGTTGAAGAAACATCTCAAGGATGATCAATCGCATTGTGTTCCTGTTTCATCTGGAGAAGAAGATGTATGTTTTTCCTTGGGAGATTTTCATTGATTATGTTGGAGTGTTTGTGTTGACCAAATGCCCTCAATAGAGAACTGTGTTCAATCAAGAAAAGCTACTCCTGACACGTTTATTCCACCTTCCAGCTTTAGATTACTTGGTCCGCTCACATTACGTAAATAAGGTATGTCTGTTTTTTGTTTTTAATACATTTGCAAACATAAAAGAAAAACTGTTTTCACTTTGTATTGTGTGTATTGTGTGTAATTTTATACATTTTATAATAGGGCTCTAACGTAACAAAATGTGGAAAAAGCCAAGGGGTCTGAATATTTTCCGGAGACACTTGAACAAATCATAATATATTTTTTAAACACTTTTGCTGCTGCTCCAGTTTCAACTGTTCTGCTTGCGGCTATGGAACCCTGACCTGTTCACTGTGATTACTATTATTCGACCATGCTGGTCATTTATGAACATTTGAACATCTTGGCCATGTTCTGTTATAATCTCCACCCGGCACAGCCAGAGGAGGACTGGCCACCCCTCATAGCCTGGTTCCTCTCTAGGTTTCTTCCTAGGTTTTGGCCTTTCTAGGGAGTTTTTCCTAGCCACCGTGCTTCTACACCTGCATTTCTTGCTGTTTGGGGTTTTAGGCTGGGTTTCTATACAGCACTTTGATATATCAGCTGATGTAAGAAGGGCTATATAAATACATTTTATTTGATGTTTTGGTTACTACATGATTCTATCATATGTGTTTTTTCATAGTTCTGATGTCTTCACTATTATTCTACAATGTAGAAAATAGTAAATATAAAGAAAAACCCATGAGTGAGTAGGTGTGTCCAAACTTTTGTCTGGTACTATATATATAATACGTTTTGTTCTGAGACCAGGCTGGGATTCACTGAGGCAAATCATAGGTCAGGATACATTCGATATCTGCCTATGACATACTATAGGGCTCATTGTACAGTATGTGGATACAATATTGAGACACAGGACTGTGTCTATATATTCAGTTTCTCACCAGAGGTATATTCACTAACCAAATGGAAGCAGATGGCCATAATAGGGAGGGACCAATCTGAACTTGTTCAATAAGAGACGCTCATTTTCGTTGCCAAGAAACATTTTCTGTTGCAAACCATTTTGCTACGGTGTGCACTAATGAATACACACAGATTTTTGAGCGGTATTAGCATGGTATTAAGTTGTCAAAATGCAGCTGAGTTTGTTGTTTTAAGCATCAAAGTGGATATGAACAAGTCACATGAATATTTAACAAGTGATGCAGCAAAAAAAACTCTAAATATAAATCTCAGCATGGGAGATTAGCGAATTTTCCTGTTTTTCCAGAGACTGTGACTCAAGAGCTAAGTACTGCAGGATAAATGGAGCTGGGAGATTTGTTGTCTTCCCTGCCCTAAATGCCTCATCATTTGCCTCTACTAAAAGTCCAGCTCCAGTATTTATAGTGAGATAAAATGAATGGAATCAATCCCCTCGTCCCTAAGCTGTGAGGACCTGCCAACAGTCCCAGCCCTATAGGGATGACGGAAGTGTGTGTGTGTGTGTGTGTGTGCCTAAGCCATCCTCCATAAACTGCAACCCTCCAAAGGGTAGTGCTACCAAGAACAGTTTTAATCAGATGAACCTTTAACATCTTAAGAACTGTTTTTGCAAGAAAGGGTTCTTTTGTGATTCTTTGGAAGGCAAAACTGATTATTTGGAAGGCAAGAAGGGTTCTAGATAGAGCCATATGTAATATTTCCCAGCATGCTCTATTGCAGGGAGATTTTCAGAATTGTTTGTTTCACTGTAATATCTGTTTTTGCATGTAATTGATGGTTGATGCATTTAATGCGACACAAAGATAAATAACATACCGTTTTCTAAACTAATCCAATCTGTTAGTAATTGGATTTATTTCACCCGTTTGAGGTAGTCTCAGTATTCAATCTTCCCTACCCTGGCAGTCATTCTGAATGCAGGTTACGGGTGATTAACAAATGCACTTGTTGGATATCCTAACCTGGTTGGATTCCAATAGGAATTCCAATCCATTTGATTTGACATCACATTGCAAGCCAGCATAATTCGACTTGCAGGCCTGAAGTGGCCTGTTAACCAAGGGATTCTCAGTAGAACTCTTTATAGAGTGTTCTAGGTAGAACCATATACAAAGGGTTCTTTAAAGAACCCTACATAGGGAGTTCTAAAAAAACAATTTCTCTATAAACTGCAAAGGGTTCTGCCCAGCCCCTTAAAAGGGTTCCCCTATTGGGACAAACCGAAGAACCATGTATGGTTCTACTTACCATAGCCCAGAGAGAGCAGGAGGGCCGTCAGCAGAGCCTGCAGTCCACAGACAGGGACCACCGCACCCAGCATCCTGGACCTGAGAGAGAGAGAGATCTTTCGAATTATAATCACTCAAGTTGCCGATATGTTTGCATGTACACTCTCTTTCTCCTTCCCTTAGCATTCCAACTAGAGTGGAGACAGGAGGAGACAGCTGAGAGGTGGACAGGAGGCATAGCCATTAGAATCCCATCACCAACAGGCCCTCCTAGTGACAAATCAGACAGAAGTGATTTCTGTGGTTTGAAATCACCTCCTGGCCCTACATCAGGGGAGGGCACTGACAATGTAGCCAACTTTACATTCTCCCTACAATCAAAGACTGATTTCTGCCTAGAACAGCCCAGTCAGTAGGTCTACAATACAGTCTGATTACCAATCAGGTGGATAATATATTTGTATCGAAGAATGTGTTATTATTTGGCAACCCATCAGCTTACTCTGATTCCTATAACAAAATAAAGTATGTTTTCACTCTTCTACATCAAAACAGCTGAGCAACACAACACAGTAAGCAAATACAACATGATTGAAGCCTATGTTCCCATGGCAATTGTTACACATGGCATATTTGACTTTTGCACTAAGCACACACAACATCAAAGATGCAGGAATTCTTGGATCTAGTGAGGGTGGAGGCAGCTGGTATGTGAGAGAGAGCCTAGTGTTTATATTCGTTTATTGGAAAATGCAGCTTTTCTGTGTCACTGGGAAGGTGAAAAACAGCCTCACGGGTTGACACCTTACATTTGGAAATATAATGCTACAGAACGTGTCATCCTTGCCACGTTAGATTGCTTATTTTCTTTCAATAATTGTTTTTCTTTCACTCATTTTTCAATAAGAATACAAACAAATGTGTGTCCAGATTTCTCTATTGAAGCTTATGTCAAATGTAAGTGATTAGCTTTTTTTAGTTTTTTATGTATAAAAGTACAGACTCAGAGCTTCAAAATGGTATGTTGTAGTTGGAGGAAACCTAGGAACGTTATGCTGGGAAAGTTGAAAAACTTGTTATCCTACTTAAAAGACAAGTAGGGGAAAAATATCTGTTCGAAATATTTTTATGAAGGTTTCACACTGACTAGAGAACTATTGTTTGTTTACGCCCATTCAGCATTGTTTGCACAATCTTAAGCCTTAGCCTCACCCCACCCACACATGTAAACGCATGTGAGTCAGCACGGCATTGTCCTCCAGAAAGTAGGTCTCCCTCATAAACTCAGCTAAATTTACAGAAGCAATGTTTTTGAGAGCTGTAGCAACACTTTTGCAGTTGCCCATAGCTGTATCTCTCCAAAAATCTGAGATATATAAATCTATATACTGACCAGGGAGGAGCCCGTTCAGATATATACAGACCAATCAGGACTCATCTCTCAGCATGTCCAACTGTTCCATTATCTCATCCAATCATGACTACCCAGGAAAGATGTTGTCTTTCTCCCTATATAGCTCAGTGCTTGCTCCTTGGCTCAACTAGGCTGATAATTAAAAATGTGTATTCATATTTACTGATCCAATACAAGTTTGTAATTAAGCCACATGGAAGTTCACATGTTCAAGAAGGCATTTCAGACAAAAATAAACATTCGCAAATGGCCCTACTGTGAAGTAGGAACCAGCAGCAGACTCTGTAACTCATCACATTTCCTAATGAAGAAAAGTGAGGTCCTAATCTCAATCTTGATAGAAGAATCATGAAAACCCTATGAGAAATATGCCTTAAATTCAAGTCGAATCAAATCAACTTTTATTTGTCACATGCGCCAAATACAACAGGTGAAATGCTTACTTAACCAACAATGTAGTTCAAGTTAAGAAAATATTTACTGAATAAAAGAAAGGTTTTTATTTTTTAAATAACACAAGAAAATGACATAACATTAACAAGGCTATATACAGGGGGTACCTGTACCGAGTCAATGTGTGGGGGTACAGGTTAGTCAAGGCAATTTGTAAAATGACTATGCATAGATAATAAACAGTGAGCAGCAGCAGTGTAAAAATAAAGGAGGGGGCCATTTGGTGAATTGTTCAGCTTGGGGGTAGAGCCTTTTGGTCCTAGATTTGGTGCTCCGGTAGCCCTTGCCATGCGGTAGCAGAGAGAACAGCCTATGACTTTGGTGACTGTAGTCTTTGACAATTTTTTGGGCCTTCCCAAATTTTTTGACAATTTTTTAGACACTGCCTAGTACATAGGTGGATGGCAGGAAGCTTGGCCCCAGTGATGTACTGGACCGTATGCACTACTCTCTGTAGCGCAGTTGCCATACCAGGCGGTGGTGATGCAACCAGCTCTTGATGGTGCAGTTGTAGAACTTTTTGAGGATCTGGGGATCCGCGCCAAATCTTTTCAGTATCCTTCAGGGCAAAAGGTGTTGTTGTGCCCTCTTCACAACTGTCTTGGTGTGTTTGGACCATGATAGTTTGTTGGTGATGTGGACACCAAGGAACTTGAAACTCTCGACCTGCTCCACTTCAGCCCCATCAATGTTAATGGGGGCCTGCTCGGCCCTCCTCTTCCTATATTCCACGATCAGCTACTTTGTCTTGCTCACACTGAGGGAGAGGTTGTTGTCCTGGCACCACACTGCCAGGTCTGACCTCCTCCCTATAGGCTGTCTCATTGCTGTCGGTGATCAGGCTCACTGTTGAATACAACTTTACTAATCCCCCCCAGGGACACCATTGTCAGAGCACAAGCACACTTTTACATCAATTCTCCACATTTTACAGCATAAAGAGATAAGCAACCAGCTTTCCAACCATGTACAGTATGTGTTTGCCCGGCTCAACTAAAATAAACCCTGACCTGTTACAGTATAACAAAGGGTTAACACCTGTCCAGTCCAGATAGTAGGGTCCAGTGTGTGTTGAGTGGAAACTAAATTCCAGTGAGATGTCAGTCCCTGGTTGGAGGACAGAGAAACCCTGTGTATAAATAATGGATGTGGCAGCTCTGAAGATACGACGTCCAGCCCGGCGCGGCGGCCAAGGGGCGAGGGTACCAGAGATGGGACACAGATAGCTGGTGTCCATTACAGCCACGCTATTCGCTCAGACTGTCTCAAAGGCAATCAAGGACAAACACAGACAGCCCAGCCAGGCTATTCTCTAGGGGAGGAATATAGATGGGACCATTTAGGCATGCTTTATCCCTCCTAAATATTACAGGAACAAGAGAACAATGCTTGAATGCTGCCCAAATGATGATGTGATATCATGCTAGAGGCAGGACTTTTTCCCGATCACGTGATCTGACCAGGGAAAACTTCTGGCTCCAGTAATAGCCTCCGGCCTTGTCACACCCTGATCTGTTTCACCTGTCCTCGTTATTTTTTCCACCCCCTCCAGGTGTCACTTGTTTTCCCCAGTGTATGTATCCCTGTGTTTTCTGTCTCTCTGTGCCAGTGTATGTATCCCTGTGTTTCCTGTCTCTCTGTGCCAGTGTATGTATCCCTGTGTTTCCTGTCTCTCCGTGCCAGTGTATGTATCCCTGTGTTTCCTGTCTCTCTGTGCCAGTGTATGTATCCCTGTGTTTCCTGTCTCTCTGTGCCAGTGTATGTATCCCTGTGTTTTCTGTCTCTCTGTGCCAGTGTATGTATCCCTGTGTTTCCTGTCTCTCTGTGCCAGTGTATTTATCCCTGTGTTTCCTGTCTCTCTGTGCCAGTTCGTCTTGTATGTCCAAGCCTACCAGCAGTTTTTCCTGTTTCCCTGCTTTGCCTTTTTCCATTTTCTAGTCCTCCCGGTTTTGACCCTTGCCTGTTCTGGACTCTGTACTCGCCTACCTGACCGTTCTGCCTGCCCTGACCTCCAGCCTGTCTGCCACTCTGTAACTCTGATCTGGTTATGACCTTTTGCCTGTCCATGACCATTCTCTTGCCTATTCCCTTTGGATTTATTAAACATCTTATACTCCAACCACCTGCCTCCTGTGTCTGCATTTGGGTCTCGTCTAGTGTCATGATAGGCCTACAGTATTTCCTGGTTATGAAAATTCAGAACCCTAATTATTAGGCTCCTTAGTACCATGCTAGGAGTGCGGGAAGAATGCCAAGTGAATTCCTTGCTAACGAAGCCTAGAAAATATAATATTCCCAACTTGTATCCCCAAAGGCTCCTCATGACACACAGACCCACTTCAGTTCAATCACAGATCAATACAGTCTCTTCAGAGCACCATAGCCCTTTCTCTTTCTTTCAATACTAAGAAAGCCTTCTATTCATGTGTGTTTTATTGGGCTAAGTCATAACGTTATGTTGGCTCTGACCTTGCTGCATCATCAATACAAAACAAAGCATTTTGGGGGGGGGGGGGGGGGGGGGGGGTTCCCCACCTCAAGGGCAAAACATTTTAGTGGCCCCCCTCTTGACGATGGCGGAAATAAACATTTTAGTTTTAAAGTTAATCTCCTGCAATACTACACATTTTGCCATGGGGCGTAGTTTATAACACATTTCATGCAATTCTAATCAATTTGCCATGGGGCAGAGACAAACACTTGCAGTTTTACAGCTAATTTCCTGCAATTCTACCCATTTTGGCATGACTTATGCCATGTTAATATGATATCTGAGTGAGAGTGACTAACGAAATCAATGGAGGCCCCCTGGAGGTCAGGGCTCCTGGGCACGTGCCCTGGTTTCCCATTCGGTATTCGGCCATGATTACTACAAGTTTAGATAGCTGTCTTGACTAGTTTAGCAATCTTTTTGGTTTAGCTGACATGGCTCATTGAGTGAATGTCAGTGACTGACATACAAGAGACAAACAAATGTAGAAACTACACCTTGGATATTCTACTTTTCAAACCCCAAATGAGTTCCCCCTTTTTTCATGTTGCTTATGCCCAGGGCCCGGCCCTCCTTGCCACTATCTTGAGACATTTTCTTTGCATCTCCAACTGGTGATCTCTCTCTCTCTCTCTCTCTCTCTCTTTCTCTCAGCAATTATTCTTCTTGTCTTCGACCTCTATGCTACCAGCATGACTCAGGAGTATGTCTTTAACTGTATTTTCGAGTTGGAGCCAAGCTGTGAGTGTCCTTTCAAATACCAACTCTCTCAGCTCAGCTGGCTTGCCAGACTGGACGTCACCTCAACGCCAACATGAACCTGCTCCTGTATGGACATCTGCATACATTTCTCAGTCAGTCACAACACACATGGGCGCACACACACAGACGCACGTGCGCACATGCATACAGAAACCTGTACACACAGCCACACATTCAGTGCATTTGGAAAGTATTCAGACCCCTTGACTTTTTCCACATTTTGTTATGTTACAGCCTTATTCTAAAATTGATTCAATACATTTTTTCCTCATCAATCTACACACAATACCCCATGATGACAAAGCGATAACAGGTTTTTAGACATTTTTGCAAATGTATTAAACATTTTTTTAAACAAAATACCTTGTTTACATAAGTATTCAAATCCTTTGCCATGATACTCGAAATTGACCTCAGCTGCATCCTGTTTCCATTGATCATCCTTGAGCTGTATCAACAACTTCATTGGAGTCCATCTCTGGAGAGACCTGAAAATAGCTGTGCATCGATATTCCCCATCCAACCTGACAGAAGAATGGGAGAAACTCCCCAAATACAGATGTGCCAAACTGGTAGCGTCATACCAACAAAGACTCAAGGCTGCAATCACTGCCAAAGGTGCTTCAATAAAGTACTGAGTAAAGGGTCTGAATACTTATTTACATGTGATATATCAGCTTTTTTATTTATACATTTACAAAGATTTCTAAAAACTTGTTTTTGCCTTGTCATTATGGGGTATTGTGTCTAGATTGATGAAGGGGGAAAAAAACAATTTAATACATTTTAGAATAAGGCTGTAACTTCACAAAATGTGGAAAAAGTCAAAGGGTCTGAATACTTTCCGAATGCACTGTAGCCAGAAAGTCTATATACAGTGCCATACATTTACATTTGAGTCATTTAGCAGGTCTTATCCAAAGCGACTTACAGGAGGAATTAGGGTTAAGTGCCTTGCTCAAGGGCACATCGACAGATTTTTCACCTAATCGACTCAGGGATTCGAACCAGTTACTGGACCAACACTCTTAACCGCTACTGCTACTTGCCACTAGGCTACCTACCACTATCGCTACCGCTACCTGCCACTAGGCTACCTAGCGCTATCGCTACCACTACCTGCCACTAGGCTACCTACCTTTATCGCTACCGCTACCTGCCGCTAGGCTACCTACCGCTACCTGCCCCTACCTGCCGCTAGGCTACCTACCACTACCACTACCTGCCTCTACCGCTACATGTCGCTAGGCTGCCTACCACTAACGCTACCTGCCTCTACCGCTACCTGCCACTAGGCTACCTGCCTCCACCTGCAGCTACCGCTACCTGCCTCTACCGCTACCTGTCGCTAGGCTGCCTACCACTAACGCTACCTGCATCTACCACTACCTGCCGCAAGGTTACCTACCACTAACGCTACCTGCCGCTACCTGTCGCTAGGCTGCCTACCACTAACTCTACCTGTGTCTACCGCTACCTGCCATAAGGTTACCTACCACTACCGCTACCTTGCGCTAGGCTACCTACCACTAACGCTACCTGCCTCTACCACTACCTGTCGCTAGGCTACCTACCACCTCCACTACCTGCCACTACTGCTACCTGTCGTTAGGCTACCTACCTCCTCTCAGTGCCTTTCACAATCATAACCCGTTTCAGAATAGACATACTTTACAGACTTAGCGTTGCTACTACCATTATTGGTCACATACACATGGTTAGCAGATGTTATTGCAAGTGTAGCGAAATGCTTGAGACCAGAACAGGTGTGTACTCTCCTGTACCACCCACTGAGACAGTGTCCCATACTGAGAAGACTCAGGGAAGTCACTGGGGGCCTCACTAGATCTCTACACAGTCTCCACTGCTTCATCCCAGCTGGTTGGAAGCTCTGCTCAGCCTGACTGTTCTCTCCATGCTGTCCCACCCAGACGGCAGGGAGAGAGGGAAGGAGGGAGGGAAGGAGGCTTCCATATGCTGTTACGATCAGGCAGGAGTTCATGCTGTCCCTCTATGGAGCCTCTTTCTATCCTTCTCTCTGTCAACTTTCTTCCCTTTTTCCACAAGTTCTCTATCATTCTTTCTGTCTACCCTATTTATTCCCTTCCTCCCTCCTTTCTATCCCCCATGGCGTCTCCCTTTCTCTATCTGCTCCCTCCATCCTTTCTATCCCTCCATGGAGTCTCCCTCTCTATCTGCTCCTTCCATCCTTTCTATCCCTCCATGGAGTCTCCCTTTCTCTATCTGTTCCCTCTATCCTTTCTATCCCTCCATGGAGTCTCCCTTTCTCTATCTGCTCCCTCCATCCTTTCTATCCCCCCATGGAGTCTCCCTTTCTCTATCCCTCCATGGAGTCTCCCTTTCTCTATCTGCTCCCTCTATCCTTTCTATCCCTCCATGGAGTCTCCCTTTCTCTATCTGCTCCCTCCATCCTTTCTATCCCCCCATGGAGTCTCCCTTTCTCTATCCCTCCATGGAGTCTCCCTTTCTCTATCTGCTCCCTCCATCCTTTCTATCCCTCCATGGAGTCTCCCTTTCTCTATCTGCTCCCTCCATCCTTTCTATCCCTCCATGGAGTCTCCCTTTCTCTATCTGCTCCCTCCATCCTTTCTATCCCCCCATGGAGTCTCCCTTTCTCTATCTGCTCCCTCCATCCTTTTTATCCCCCCATGGAGTCTCCCTTTCTCTATCTGCTCCCTCCATCCTGTCTATCCCTCCATGGAGTCTCCCTTTCTCTATCTGCTCCCTCCATCCTTTCTATCCCTCCATGGAGTCTCCCTTTCTCTATCTGCTCCCTCCATCCTTTCTATCCCTCCATGGAGTCTCCCTTTCTCTATCTTCTCCCTCCATCCTTTCTATCCCTCCATGGAGTCTCCCTTTCTCTATCTGCTCCCTCCATCCTTTCTATCCCTCCATGGAGTCTCCCTTTCTCTATCTGCTCCCTCTATCCTTTCTATCCCTCCATGGAGTCTCCCTTTCTCTATCTGCTCCAACCCTCCTTTCTATCCCTCCATGTAGTCTCCCTCTCTCTGTCTGCTTCCTCTCCTTTCTTCCGTGCCATCGTGCGTTATGAACCAGGCTCATTAATCACTCACTCCCCTGTCACTCCATCAGCTCACACTGTCATTGTCCCTGCAGCAGTCAGTCATTCAGTCACACACACACACACAAACACACATGGATGCACGGACGCAGGCACCCACTCGCACACAGACCAACGCACGCATGCACACACACACAATGCCATTTTCATTTGGGACTCAGACCCATCAACAGCTCTGTAGGTGACAGATTAGAAATTAGGTGACAAAATACACCACCGTTCAAAAGTTTGGCGTCACTTAGAAATGCCCTTGTTTTTAAAAGAAAAGCATTTTTGTCCATTCATTCAAATCACATCAAATTGATCAGAAATACAGTGTAGACATTGTTAATGTTGTAATGACTACTGCAGCTGGAAATGGCAGATGTTTAATAGAATATCTACCTAGGCGTACATAGTCCCATTATCAGCAACCATCACTCCTGTGTTCCATTGGCACGTTGTGTTAGCTAATCCAAGTTGATCATTTTAAAAGGCTAATTGATCATTAGAAAACCCTTTTGCAATTATGTTATCACAGCTGGAAACTGTTGTTCTGATTAAAGAAGCAATAAAACTGGCCTTCTTTAGACCAGTTGAGTATCTGGAGCATCAGCATTTGTGGGTTCGATTACAGGCTCAAAATGGCCAGAAACATGGGACTTTCCTCATAAACTCGTCAGTCTATTCTTGTTCCCACATGGTTGCTGATAATGGGCCTCTGTACGCCGATGTAGATATTCCATTAAAAATCATCCGTTTCCAGCTACAATAGTCATTTACAACATTAACAATGTCTACACTGTATTTATGATCAATTTGATGTCATTTTAACGGACCAAAATGTGTATTTTCTTTAAAAAACAAGGACATTTCTAAGTGACCCCAAACATTTGAACGGTAGTGTACATTTGCAGGAACCATATTGCTGAACTTCCATATTGTATAGTAAATGTTCTCTTTATTATACTATATAAGCAGGACAAAGTTGGCCTTTAATGAGCTGCTTCTCCCTCCTCAATTGGTTGTGTTTTCCCTTGGTGAGTTTTTGTTTTGATGCATAATGATAAAAGCATCCAGATGAAAACAATGCTGAGACCGCAGAGCCATAAGCTAACTTATAAAACCTGAATGAGGAGAGAACACAGCTCTCCAACAGGAAGAAAGGAGATCATGCGTTTTCTGGGGCACAACAAATACAATGTCTGTCTGTGATGCAGTACATTCAGATGTGTCTGTGGTGCAGTACATTCAGATGTGTCTGTGGTGCAGTACATTCAGGTGTCTCTCTGTTGTGCAGTACATTCATATGTGTCTGTTGTGCAGTATATTCAGATGTCTCTCTGTGGTGCAGTACATTCAGACGTGTCTGTGGTGCAGTACATTCAGATGTCTCTCTGTGGTGCAGTACATTCAGATGTGTCTGTGGTGCAGTACATTCAGATGTCTCTCTGTGGTGCAGTACATTCAGATGTGTCTGTGGTGCAGTACATGCAGATGTCTGTCTGTGGTGACATACATTCAGATGTGTCTGTGGTGCAGTACATGCAGATGTCTGTCTGTGGTGACATACATTCAGATGGCCCATTGGCATGCCATTTGGTTGAGCGCTCTAACTCTAGCTAGCTAGCATCCATGCTAGCATCCACGCAAAAATCCATGCTAGCATCCAGCGCTCTGACTACCTAGCTAGCATCCACACTAGCATCCACACAAATGCCAAGCCGGAGCGGATGAGTGCAAGTTGAATCTTGAGCAGCCATACATTTTCCCAATGTGGCGCCTGGCCTGTATGTGTACTATATGAGAGCCCGTAGCTGGCCTGTATGTGTACTATATGAGAGCCCGTAGCTGGCCTGTATGTGTACTATATGAGAGCCCGTAGCTGGCCTGTATGTGTACTATATGAGAGCCCGTAGCTGGCCTGTGGGTCTCCCTCCACCAGTCTGGCTCTGCATCATCATCGCAGCCTACCATCTGCTCTCACACACGGGCATACAAAAACACACATGCATAAATTAAAGTGCAGGCACATCCCACCATGATTGAGGCTGAAGGCTCAGTTCATAAAAGGAGGATTATTGGCGTTTCAACAGCGTTGAATGATAATGAAGTCAATGCCAACCTGCTGTATGGGCATGTGAATGTCGGCGTGTGTGTGAATGCATGTGCATTTGTGTGTGAGTGTGTTTTATGTATGGGTGTGTGAATGTCGGCGTGTGTGTGAATGCATGTGCATGCGTGTGTTCTTTGTGTGTGAGTGTGTTTTATGTATGGGTGTGTGTGCGGGAGCCTATTTGTCCCTGTGAGTGTTTGCATGAGTGTTTCTCAGTGAACATGCAGTAGTGTGCCCTTGTTCCCTATATGAGTGAGGGATTGTTTATGTTGACATGAAAAGATGCAGGAGATGGGCTATTCGTGGGATGAAAGGATGGATTGAGGGAGGGAGGGAGGGAGGGAAGGAGGCTGTGTGCCACATTAACGCTAAACTCCTGAAAGGCCCTGTCAATTACACTGGAGTGCTCCTCACGGGCCCTCTCTCTCTCTCTCTCTCTCTCTCTCTCTCTCTCTCTCTCTCTCTCTCTCTCTCTCTCTCTCTCTCTCTCTCTCTCTCTCTCTCTCTCTCTCTCTCTCTCTCTCTCTCTCTCTCTCTCTCTCTCTCTCTCTCTCTCTCTCTCTCCTCTCTCTCTCTTCTCTCTCTCTCTCTCTCTCTCTCTCTCTCTCTCTCTCTCTCTCCTCTCTCTTCTCTCTCTCTCTCTCTCTCTCTCTCTCTCTCTCTCTCTCTCTCTCTCTCTCTCTCTCTCTCTCTCTCTCTCTCTCTCTCTCTCTCTCTCTCTCTCTCTCTCTCTCTCTCTCTCTCTCTCTCTCTCCTCTCTCTCTCTCTCTCGCCGATTGCATCTAATGTGCCTGGATGTGACCAGGGCAGCAGGGAATGCAGAGTGTGTTTATTTCCCCAGCATTCAAGTGTGTATTTATACTATATGTTTTTTCCTCTCTCCTGATGATGCTACCGACAACACAAAAGGTTGGATGTATTCTCGCATCATGGCCAAGCGCTGGGCCGTGAAAGAGACAAGAGGGAACGTATTGGAGAGGATTTCTCCATGCAGAGCCGAGCCTGCCCAGGACTGTGTGAAAGCATATTACTTCCACCTCAAAGAAACAGTGTCTCCCTCTGCCCTCTCTCTCCTATTCAGATGAGCAACCTACCAATGAAATGAACCTGGCTGGCAGTCAGGGCTTGGCTGGAGGTGGAATATCTCTCCTCTTTAAGAGGAAAATAACATATTGCTCCAATTTGGCATCCAACAGGAGTGGCGTGGTCCTGATTTTAAACGAGGGAAAGAGAGAGAGAGAGAGAGGGTGGAGAGAGAGCTAAAAAGGGGAAAGAGTGATCGACGCTCGGTGGCCACTTTAAAATGTGGCAAATGTTTAACTTGTTCTTGAGCACATCAAGGTCTCCTTGCCTGCTGTCTACAAGAGGAATGTAAATTTGGGCTGAAAGTAAAGTATTTTGAACATTTTTCAGCACAGCGTCGGACACAAGCAGGCTGTGACTGACAGGGCTTCTTTAGGGAAAGCCTAGCCGTTAAGTGCACTGGGCCAGTAACCGAAAGGTCGCTGGTTCAAGTCCTAAGCCGACTAAGTAAAAGGGTTAGGGTTGAGCAAGGCACTTAACCCTAATTGCTCCTGTAAATCTCTCTGGATAAGAGCATCTGCTAAATTACTGAAATGTTTACATTTTAAATTTATATAAATGTGAGTCCTGTTCTGTTTGCTGTTGCCTTACCTAACCAACCCATCACTGTAACCTTGGTGTTAGATCAATACTTGACAATCCTGGAGGATGAGGAGGAGGAAGAGGAGGGGCAGAGCTTAGCTATGGCATGCTGAGCCCAAGTAGCTTCTGAAGCAATGGCATGGCTGGCGCAGCGACCATACACACACACACACAGAACCTCCCTCACCAACCCCCAACCTTTGCAGCAATGGCAGTCACAGAAACCCCATTCATCCAAAGAGTAGGAATAAAACTCCATCACTGTGACAGTGACTGAGCCTAAACCCTCCCCAAACTCCCTGAGGCATTTACACCTGCAGGGAGCTGTCACAGACAGTGTCACCCCCAGTATGTTACCCATGGGTTTAACAGAGCGGGCCCAGGACCCTGGACCTTGTTTAGGGAAACATCCCCCACCACAACAAACGTCTCAGATGCAGCGCACCGCAACCGCCGTGCAGAGACCATGTCGTCACTTCATTATTGGCCGAGGTCTGGGCAGAGTAGGGAGGCCATATTTCACATACAGTAACTCTCTCTGGATTGCTCTCTCTCTCTCTCTCTCTCTCTCTCTCTCTCTCTCTCTCTCTCTCTCTCTCTCTCTCTCTCTCTCTCTCTCTCTCTCTCTCTCTCTCTCTCTCTCTCTCTCTCTCTCTTCTCTCTCTCTCTCATACGACCTACTCTCTTTCTCCCTCATCCACCATTCCCCCTCTCTCTCGTTCTCTTTTCCTCCATCCCTCTCTCCCAGCAGTCCCAGTAGATAGGGACACAGGCAGGCAGCAGGCATGCAGGCAGCAGGCAGACAGGCAGCAGGCAGACAGGCAGACAGGCAGCAGGCAGACAGGCAGCAGGCAGACAGGCAGCAGGCAGGCAGGCAGGCAGACGGGATAATTCCAGTGGCTTCTGCCTGCCGGCTGTTAAGACTCAGTTAATCAAAGTTACTACGGGCTACAGGCCGCTGATTCACGTTTCAGTAACATGCGCTCCAATATGCTGCTGAGATAAACTCTTACATATCAACACCAGAGGATTATATTGTGTTCCCAACTTCTCAAGTGAAGACTGGGGGGACTTTTAAGATATTCATTATGGTGTAAACCCCACTCTAAGACACACACCCCCACACACACACACACACACACTCAAATCAGTCACAGTCATTTGAAGACGCCAACCCCAAAAAATAATAATAATTTAAGTACTTATTTTCTGTGTATTTGAGTATTTTGCTATAAATAGCACACTATTTGAAAGTATTTTCTAAATGTATTTCCAAATAAATAATTTCAAATACCAAACAGACCTGGTTCAAATGCATGGGAGTATGTAAGTACAGTGTATTTGAGTGCTTTCAAATCTGAAAGTGTATTTCCAAATACAGTCCAATATTCAACTACTGGTGTTTTCAAATGAAAAATATCCAAATACTTACTTCCAAATTACTTTGAAATTAGTTAAAATACCCTATATAGTATTTAAACCGAGGTCTGGTTGCCACACATACAGAACGGATAATATGTCATCACCCAGGATTCCTCAGTCAGTAACACAGCCCATGTCTCCCCTGTGTGAACTAGATAACTTTGATATCTGTGCGTTATTAGGAACAACAATGAACAATTAGCTCCAGTACACCATCCCTCAGCACTGCTCAGCACTCCCCACAATGTGAAAGGGAGGTTAATTAACAAACGATAGGAGCTGTCTGTCTGCTGTTTAGGAAGCTCTCTAATCCATTCCCTGAGTTGAACACACACACACACACACAAGCAGGAGAGAGACTGTGGGGAGTCGCTTGGAGAGAGTTTGTGAAGGAGACTCTCCTAGTCCATCATGGTGCTGTGGTGTGTGTGTGTGTGTGTGTGTGTGTGTGTGTGTGTGTGTGTGTGTGTGTGTGTGTGTGTGTGTGTGTGTGTGTGTGTGTGTGTGTGTGTGTGTGTGTGTGTGTGTGTGTGTGTGTGTGTGCTGTTGGTTTGTGCCCGTAGCAGTGTTTTAATGAGGCTTAACTCTCCCACTGTGGGAGTCAGGGGATCTACTTTTTACCTTGTCTCCACAGCTGAAGGCAGCTTTTGTTTTAATCATGCCATAAATTACAATACCGTCTGAGATGATGCAAGAATGGTGACAAATGGATGCAGGGACTATGGAAAATAAGTTGGTAGGGGGTTAGGGGTTGTCAATAGAGCTTAGCTGGACGTTCTGGGCTTCACACAGATGCTTACAGGCACTCACACACACACACACACACACAGACAAACAAACACACCAGTTGTGATCGCAGAACCTATTCTGTCCCACGCCATTTCATCCAATCACTTTATGAAATTAAAGCCCAAGACCGTCAGTCACTCCGCACACTGTGAAGCATATGCTGCCTCTGGAGATATCGCTGCGTCCCCAATTAAACACACACACACACACACACACACATACACCCAAACCGCATTGGGGAAATTTGCCCACTGTTATAGGGACCAGGATGTCTGCATCACAATCACAGCACCTGAGACATATAGAGGAGCCCTGTGTCCCCACCACACACACAAACACACACCCTCTCAATCCACACACACCCAAAGCCCATCAGAGCCAGAGGGACGTAGACAGACAGAGACAGCCAGATGGACAGGCTGCCTGGACTAGCTACTGAGGCCCCCTGACAGTCATACAAACACAATAATGATCCAGTCAGATAAGGACCACATGTGTCCTGTCCTCAGCAGCACATAAGAGCTTGACTGACAACTGCTAAACGGTCTGCATGGAGCAGGTTGCACTTTGCCTCTAATGATTTAATGAACACAATGTCCCATCAACTCAAAGCCAATGTGAAGATTTTGGCAGATATTTCAATCAATTACTCTGTTATGTACAACAAAATGTCAATCCAAGTTAATGTATGTGTTATATTTAATTCATCAGTGAAATATATATATTTTTTCTGAGTTGAATTCATTCTCCATTGACTGGGAAATAAGGACAATAAGATCCAGAGAGATGGTGGTAAGGAAATAAGAAATCAATATGGAGAGGTAAGAATGGATAGACCGGAGAGAGAGAGAGAGAGAGAGAGAGAGAGAGAGAGAATCTTAACAAAGGCGGAACCATAAAGAAGGGATTGTGGGCATGTGAAGCAGTGAAGCAGAGAGAAGAGAATGTAGGATATGGTAGAGGGGGTGAGACTTCCAGTCTTCCAGTCAGACGTGAGCGAAATGACACATCAAACAGAGACACGCTCACAATAGTTGAGATGAGCTTTGGAAGAGAAATGTGACAGATAGACAGAGAAGAGAAAGAGGGAGAGTGATAAAGAAAGAGAGTGAAAGTTGGGGAGAGGCGAAGAGAGGATCAAAGAGAGATATGTTGAGTTGAAAAGAGAGTGTGAAAGTTAGAAATGTAGCGAAAGAAAGTGTGTGTGTGTGTGTGTGTGTGTGAGGGAGGGAGGGAGACAAACACAGGAAGTCAAACTCTTTCACCTGAGGTTCAGTACAGTACTCAGAATCACTAAGAAAAGCTTGTCTGAGCTCAGCCTGGGTGGTTGTTTTAAAGTGTGTCTGCTTATTAAATAATCACACTTAGACCAGCTAATGAGTCATGAAAGCCTGCAGATGTTTCTGGATCCTGTTAGAAGGAGAGAGGTGACAGGGGTAGATGAGTGTTGTTTGGGAGGTGTCAGAGGAGAGAAGGAGAGAGGGAAGGAAAGAGTGAAAGAACTAGAGGGGGAAAGAAATGTGTGAGAGACAGATAACGAGAGAGAGTGGGAGAGGAGAGAGCAGGAGGGAGGGAGATTAAGAGAGAAGGTGAGGGAGGATGAGTTACAGAAAGAGAGAAAAATAAGAAAGAGAGAGAGAAAGAGATTGTAGAGAAAATGACAAAGAAAGAGAAACACTGGGAGTGCAATGTAAAGGTTTTGGCTCGGTGATGGTCTCTCTGTTGTCTGAAATAGATACAGAATGAGATCCCCTGGCCCTATTGATTCAGAGGCACAGACTCGTTTGGAAAATAAGAATGGATGGCTTCTCCTTTTGGTCAGCGTTCATGTATTTATCTGTGGCCCTCGCTGCCAGGCAGAGAGGGACATCTCCCAACTTTCAAATGGGTTGAGGTCAGAAAACTAATTTCACAGAGAAAGCTACAGGTAGATTTGGCCTTTTAAAGATGCACTCTGCCATTTCCTGGTTGATAAAATTCTAAAAGTTCACCTAATTTCCGTTTATGTGACAAAACAAGCAAGTGCAGTGCAGAGAATCATTGTACCATCTAAACCGCTGTGAAATATATTTTCCATAACCAAATATATTGTATTTTCAGCTATTTGAAGCTGGTGGACTGAACCGAAAGTAAAAGACGCAGAAACTAAACTTAAACACGGGAAGCATGGAAATAGATCTACCACTTCTTAACAATTGCTTTCAATGAGAATGACAGATCTATAACTCATATTTCTATGTGAATTTGGTCGGATCGTCCCAAAAGTGACATATTGCAGCTTTAAGTGAGTGTGGGAAAGGATGACAGGTATGGGTCATGTTAACTGCAGTAGGACCAAGATTCAAAATACCTGGTGATTCACAACATCTTTTTCATGAAGTTCTCCCTCTGCTGTGGTTCTGTGGTTGGTTATGTGCAATACGCATACAATAAGCCACCAGAGCAATCGAATAAAAAGCATTTGGGTTACAAAATCGGCAACTGGTATTTCTCTATCAAACATGTGAATGTTCAAAGTACTCTTTATGACAGTCTGATTGCTCATAGTAATTCCTTACTATCATTAACACCATCAATGTCCATAGTATCATTCTGAAAAAAGGGAAACATTGAATATGGCAAATAAATCCATAGAATCAACAGGGATTTCTGTCATATTTTTCTCTGCTCTCTTCCTCTCCCAGAGTAATGCTCCAGATATCACAGTACAGTATTACCCATCCTTTCTCCCTCATCCCTCTTTCCTTCCCTCGCTCCCTCCTCTCTCCTTTACCACCCCCGTCTTGTAAGCTACACAGGCTCCCGGGTAATTGCATTTCAACAGACAGTTCAAACGATGGCATGAAATAATTAGTGACCAAACTGATGCAATCTCCGGCATGTTGATCATCTAGCCAGCCCTGCTGTGGCCTCAGGGAGAGGTACTGTAGGTGCTGGTGGGATAAAGTGGATCCTCTATAGGTTTATACTGAACACAAGCCTGGTACACGACACACTGCACGGTTACTATATTCTATGGCGATGCAGGGAGAGATAGGTGCGTGGCAGATGATAGTGCAGTCTGTGGTAAATGTATACTGTATAGGCTGCACACATGACGCATGCACACCCCACAGACACACCCCACAGACACACCCCACAGACACACCCCACAGACACACTCCACAGGATAACGAGCCTAAATGATATGGATCTGCATTGATTCTGCCGCTCTGTTTGCACCTGGACGAATGAACAGAGGCAGCGCATCTTCCTGACTCCGAGGCAGGCCACTTGGATCAGCGGCGCCCAGGCATGTTTCTACCAGTAATTGGCTTTAAATTATCTGACTACTACTGTCTGTACCACACAGAGCCGTGATGGAGGCAAAGTGTCATAGGATCTGGCTGACTGACTGATGCTCATCTGGAAACCATTGTTCTGCTGTGCCGAAGCTACTCTGACAGCTCAGTTCCTACCATAGCCAGGTGTTCAAATGGCAAGATTTTGGTGGGCATACTTGATGGTAACATGGAATGGAATTGTGTACCTGCAATTAATATTCTGGGTCCTTACATGCATTTGGAAAGTATTCAGACACCTTGACTTTTTCCACATTTTGTTATGTTACAACCTTAACCTAAAATGGATTAAATTGTTTGTTTTCCTCATCAATCTACACACAATACCCCGTAATGACAAAGCAAAAACAGATTTAAAAAAAACGTGAAATATCACATTAACATAAGTATTCAGACCCTTTACTCAGTACTTTGTTGAAGCACCTTTGGCAGCGATTACAGCCTGGAGTCTTGGTTATAACGCTACAAGCTTGGCACACCTGTATTGGAGTTTTTCCCATTCTTCTCTGCAGATCCTCTCAAGCGCTGTCAGATCAGGTTTAAGTCCGGACTCTGGCTGGGCAACTCAAGGACATTCAGAGACTTGTCCCGAAGCCACTCCTGCGTTGTCTTTGCTGTGTGCTTAGGGTCGTTGTCCTGTTGGAAGGAGAACCTTCACCCCATTCTGATGTTCTGAGCAGGTTTTGGAGCAGGTTTTCATCAAGGAACTCTCTCTACTTTGCTCTGTTCATCTTTCCCTCTCCCAGTCACTGCCACTGAAAAACATCCCCACAGCATGATGCTGCCACCACCATGCTTCACCTTATTGATGGTGTCAGGTTTCCTCCAGACGTGATGCTTGGCATTCAGACCAAAGAGTTCAATCTTGGTTTCATCAGACCAGAGAATCTTGTTTCTCATGGTCTGAGAATCCTTTAGGTGCCTTTTGGCAAAATTCAAGCGGGCTGTCTGAGGAGTTGCTTCCATTTGGCCACTCTTTGGCCTGATTGGTGGAGTGCTGCAGAGATGGTTGTCCTTCTAGAAGGTTCTCCTATCTTCACAGAGGACCTCAGAAGTTCTGTCAGAGTGACCATCAGGTTCTTAGTCACCTCCCTGACCAAGGCCCCTCTCCCCTGATTGCTCAGTTTGGCCAGGAGGCCAGCTCTAGGAAGAATCTTGGTTGTTCCAAACTTCTTCCATTTAAGAATGATGGAGGCCACTGTGTTCTTGGGGACCTTCAAATGCTGCAGACATTTTTTGGTACCCTTCCCCAGATCTGTGCCTCGAGCTCTACTTACCATTCCTTCAACCTCATGGCTTGGTTTTTGCTCTGACATGCACTGTCAACTGTGGGACCTTATATAGACAGGTGTATGCCTTTCCAAATCATGTCCAATCAATTGAATTTACCACAGGTGGACTCCCATCAAGTTACAGAAACATCTTAAGGATGATCAATGGAAACAGGATGCACCTGAGCTCAATTTCAAGTCTCACAGCAAAGGACATGAATACTTATGCCAATAAGCTATTTTTTTTTTTAAATGACATACATTTGCAGAAATGTCTAAAAACCTGTTATCGCTTTGTTCTTATGGGGTATTGTGTGTAGATTGATGAGGGAAATGCTTTATAGAAATCCATTTTTTAATAAGGCTGTAACTTAACAAAATTTGGAAAAATGGAAGGGGTACTTTCCAAATGCACTGTATGCTGCAGATAACATGGGATTTCATGTCAGAATGGAGTAGGGGCATCATAATGATGTAATATTGTTGAATGGTTATTTAATCTAAATGATGAACTGCTGTTATAGGTCAACGCCCTAACTTCTTCCTTTCCTCTGCAGTTCTTTCCTTCCACCTTTGTAAACCCAAAGACAAGGATTAATATGATACTGTATAACAGATGACCATGAAAAATGAGGATCGGCAGTAAAGATCCTATTAGTCTGTAGTGAAATACCACAGCGTAGAATTAAACTGGATTTAACAGCCAAGGAATTTAAAGCAAAGGAATGATTTGGTCTCCATTGTTGCTGTATTGTACCTCAATTACAACATTTGCCAGTAAGACCTGCCTTTAAATGTAATAACATTTCAAGGACTTGACTTTATTCCTGAGAATGTGTCTAGAGAGAGAGAGGGGCTTGATAAATTCACTGCACTCCGTAAGTGAATTTTGGATTCATGAGCCAGTGCTTTCAAACAATATCTTTGGAAATGTATTTGTCTGAATGATTTTGGCATTTTATAAGATCAAAACAGCGAGGACCCCAGAAATGTGTTTAGTTCTGGGCTGCAAACATATTAACGCTCCACAAAACATTGATACCCATATAGCTCCATGTTACCTGATAAGGTAGGAATCTAAACATGGAACAAACAAAGTGATCAACAGATTCTTTTCCTGCAGTTCAGAGTTCTACCTTTCTTAATGTGACACCTATATTTTCATGTATTCCATTTGGCTATGTCGTCATCCAAAAAAGTTCTCGTTCTCAATGACTTACTGTATCTAGTTGAAATATGCATTCATTTGCATACGATCGCATTGTCACGGCATCCCCATAGTGTTTGAGTGTTTGAGTGTTATTGAAACCACTGCAGCTCTGTAATCCCAGTAATTGATCATGTATCAAGGCCACAGCCAGCCGGATGGAAGTGTATTTAACCACTGTGTCATCAGCTGGCATAAATGGATTAATAGGCTGCAATTACTAACAACAGAGGCAGGATCGGGCAGACACCCCCATTCATATTAATGGTACAACATGTCCCCAAAAACAAGAGCGATTGCCGGCCACATTATGACGAGGGCCCTTCATTCTTTGTGTTTATAATCATTCTGGCCTGGCCCTAGAGTGCTAATGCCTTTTTTATGTGACACTCCAAATAAGTGCCCAGGAAACACAGTGGTGGTGGTTTCAGGCGTTAAGCGTCCCTCGTACAGTAGATGTACAGGCCTGTGACAAATGAGAGAGGAGAGGTCCATTAAATCTCATAGAGAGCATGTTGACATGCCAACATAACCTCCTCCATCCTATAATTATCCTCCTCGCTCGAGGACAGTGAGGAAGAGAGAGTGGAGGAGAGGGAGAGTTAAGGGCGCCATCTTTCATATCCTTATCAGCCCGATCTCATCAGATTGGGAGGGAGGGCAGCATCCTGCGAACTATCGGTACCAGGAGGACTGATTGCAAACAACACCTAGAGACAGAAGGACCAGGTCCGGCCCATTTCTCCCATTTCTCTCAATCAGACATCACTGATTGTGCTCCCAAACAGAACACCCTCTCTGTCTGCTGTGACGGTCTCGCTCTCTCTTTATTTTCAACCTTTATTTAACTAGGCAATTCAGCTAAGAACAAATTATTATTTACATTGGCGGCCTAAGAACAGTGGGTTAACTGCCTTGTTCTGGCGGCAGAACGACAGATTTTCACCTTGTCAGCTCAGGGATTCAATCTTGCAACCTTTCGGTTATGAGTCCAACGGTCTAACCACTAGGCTACCTGCCATCCCTGCTGCCGTCTCTGCTGTGAAGGTCTCTCTCTCTCTGTCTCTCTGCTGTGAAGGTCTCTTACTCTCTCTGTCTCTGTCTCTGTCTCTCTGTCTCTCTGTCTCTCACTCTGAGCTTGTCAACAAACTCACCTCTTTCCCCTCTCAACCCTCTATCCCTCTGTGCTACCCCTCTCTCTCCGTTTCTTTCATTCCCCCTTCATGTCCTCCATATACCCCCACACACCTCCAGAGACAGCACTGGCAGAGGCCACAGTGCCACCCTCCCCAATCTCACCCCCCTCACCCCCTACATCACACCCATCTCCTCAGCCCCAATCATTCACATACTACAGTGCACACACCCTCCCATCCATCGTATTCCATCCTGGCACATCTTCCCTAATCTGGAGCAGAAGGTGGAAAGAGAGAGAGCTCAAAGAGACAGCATCAGCACACAGCATCACCTAACACACTTTTGTTTCTGCAGATCGGCCTCTGCAATAGTGAAATTCAATGCATGACGTCTCACATGTGTATCATCTGTGATGATACCAATTACATTGAATGCAACTTTACTCCCCTGGGTCGTATTCATTAGTGGACACCGTAGAATAACGTTTTGCAACGGGGAAAAAAGCAAGCTTTCTTATTGGACAAGATCAGGTAATCCCTTCCTGTTTCAGTCCATTTTCTTCCATTAGGTGCCTTGTGAATGTAACCGTGAATTCCCTGGATTTCTCTGCAGCCTCACAGGTGTCAGCTTTCCATTCCAACTTAGTCTTAATGACTAAATTGGTGCAATTAATTAGCTTGATTTGTGGTGTTAACCTCAGCCCCTTCCACATGAGGCCTCATATTACTAAAGGGGAACCAGTCGATATATACAGAAATTCATCGACTACCCCTCTTGATACAGTGCTTATAAAGACGTATTGATAAACAGACGGATTGACTGAGAAAAGAGTATTGGCTTTCTCCTCCAGCAGCGAGAGAAAGTGACTAAACAAGGAAGCCATGATATAAAGAAGAGTTAAAACTCTCAAACTCCAACTTATACCTGGGCTAACACTCCTCAATCTCGTTTCGTCTAGTTTCCTCTCCATCTCTCCATACACCTGCCGCCTGCAGTTTTTTTTCTCAGTTTATCAGTGAGCTCGGATGAAGAAAAAACGTGACTAAAGTCCCAACAGACCATCAAAGCCTCAGGCAGCCTGACTCAACTTCAGCGCCTCGTTGTGACTCTGTAGTGAGGTGCGGAGGGAGGGAGTGTGGTGCTGGAGCTGGAACCATGGAAGCATCCTGCTAGTATCCTGCTAGTACAGCTCTGATGGATGCAGTCCTGTCACCGGAGCCAACTGTTCCTGCACGGCGTGTGCCCAGCCTGCTTTTAATGGATGCCTCACACATGCCCAATTAATTCCTAATAATGTTTCCTTTCCCCATCCCCTGCCACTGCTGTCCCACCAACTGCAGTGTAGGCGGCTGTCTGGTGGGAGGAAGAGAGGAGGGAGGGAGTGGAAGAGGGAACGGTCAACAAACTGGAAGAGAAAGGAGAGGTTTGCTAGCCCACGGAGCAGGTAATGTGGCCAGGAGAGCGGCTAAATTGAAAAAATGCTATAGTGCCTCAACATGGAGCTCCCACCAAGGGAGTCCAAAAATGATTCAGAAACAATTCATTTCAAAAAGACAATACAAAACTACAAAACTATATTGATAAAATATTTGTTATAAATATCTGCTCCAACACACAGTTCCCAAACACCATTACAACAAGCTAGGGTCCAAACGCTTCTGGAGTTCCACTCAATTAGCATTCTCAGTCAATACAATGGATGGAATAAACTAAAGGGAGAATAAAGCCACTTAAAATGTCCTTTAAAGGGAGTGGCCTAAAGGGGAAACAATGGAACGAAACACAGTAGGGGTTTCATGTTAGCTCTATGAGCTCATAACAGACCTGTTATTTATTTATAAATGGGGCTGTTGGACACGCTTTGTATAATTAATGAGGATAACGGAGCCTGCCTCCCCATACGGCTTCACCTTATCACTTATACAGAGTACCCTCCGGATGATACCTTATTCTCTAGAGCACTACTTTTGACCAGGGCACATAATGCACTATAGGGTGCCATTTCTGATGTACATACAGTATCATTATGGACTAATCAAAGGATGGAGCCCTTATGTGGATAGTAGTGTTCACCGGATGAGACATAAAGGAGTCATTGTTCCCCAGCCCACTTGCTATGCCAATATAGGTGGTGGAGAAGTCATTTAGCTAACTCATCAAACAATGTTTACTGTTAAATTCAAAAACGCATTCTGGCAGAGTGGGAGAGTTGGTGTGACGCTTGTGAAGTTAGCAAACAGGAAGCAGGCTTGATTGAAATGGATGGGAGGGATGAAGGGAGGGAAATATTGAGGGATGGATGGAGGATTGGCGTTGCAAGGAGAAGAAACTGTCTCTGAATAAACGCCAACCCTTCAGAAGTTTTGAAGCCTCAAAAACATGACGAAGGGGACCATCCATCTCCTCCTTGGGCAGGAATCCATTGGGCAGAAATCCATTGGGCAGGATGGACAGAGACATCTGGAATACATGCTGCCACACTAATTTGCACAATCGTTTAACGCTGTTAGGTCTCAGACGGAGAAACATTGACAAGTAGTTTTCATCATGTGTGCTTGGTGCAAAGGAGTTCGTTGAGGCACAAGAGTTCAGTCGTTCTCTGTCCCCCCCCCCCATCCCAACCCCATGTTGGAGCAGACAAGCAGAGCGGTGAATAAGAGACAGCCAAGCGGTCCCAGAGCCCAGGCCTACTGCCCTCTCAGTATTACTGCACTGCCACAGGAAAGCAAACACATCATTTATCTACCCGCCAATGTAAAGACCAGATCCCATAGGAACTGGAGCTGGCAGTCCAATGCATCCATATGACAGAGTGACCAGGCCAGCTGCATTTACACTTCCTACTGGATACGAGCTAGCCTGGTCTCAGATCTGTTTGTGCTGTCTTGCCAACCCCTATGGTCATTGGCGTAACAATGACCGTAGGAGTTGGCAAAACAGCACAAACAATTCTGGGAACAGGCTAGGTATATACAGCATCATTAATGAAGACAGCCTCTGCCATCGCGGCGCTGGTCGATCATAAAGCGAGAGAGGCCAATTAAAGACTGTGTGATATATAACACATGACAATGCTTTGATTGCAGCCGGGCAATGTGACGAGTATCAATTTTACAAAATATCTTGCTTTCCTGATTAGGAATACGGGATAGTGTAATCAAACCCTGTGATTGCGACGGATCGCGCACCGACACTAAACGGCACTTTGAATGCTGTTTTGACCTGGAAGTCTGGTATTAAAACTGAAGGGAGAGAGGGAGGAGAGGAGAGGGGCTGGGTTGGTGTTTTTGTTGCTGTGAAGATGTTAATTAAGGGGTCTTTGAGACACAGTGACGGTAGGAAGCTCATGTTCCATCATTTGGATTGGACTGATGAGAGAGCCATGATGGGGTACTGAGACTAGTGCTGGAGTCTGGAGAAAACAAGCACAATCTGCATCCTGCAACTGCCCACTCTAGTGTCTTAAAGCCACTGCAGAGCTGCAGAGGGACCTGCACACTCAGCTCCATAACGACACGTCCCCAACCACTGTGGTCAGAAGCAATGTTGTCTTAATAAATCACAGGGGCCCTTTATGACCACAGCGCAGGTGTATTTCTTCATCCCCTCCGGGGAAAAGGCTGCATGCAAAGCGGCTGAATACTAATTGAGCAACGGCAGATCATACAGTATCTATCTCTGTGTTTACACCAGACATGCTCAAGTGATCTGCTCGTCTTCTCCATTCCACCACTTTTTCATTCAAGACCATGGAGGCGAGTGCAAAACACCATTCCACAACGGTGGATTCACAGTGATAGCCCATACCCTGACCCCCTCAGAAGCCCAGAGAAGCCAGCCAGCTAATGGGTCTCCTCCATGCTTTCCTCTGGTCCTCGCTGGAGAGGCGTGTCGGGGAGAGGAGCGCTGCCTGCGTCTGATCAGCCTCTGTCAAAACAATGAAGGTCACGCAAGCTGACGCCCAATTAGGGCTCCGCCAGTCGCCTGCTGCTCACGGAACAGTGGTTAAGCCTGTGGACAGAGGAGGGAGGAAAGGCTGGGGGAGGGAGAGCGGTAGTGGTGATGGGGCTTGGACACATTAAAGGAAAAGGGACAAAAGAAAAAAAAAACAAGGAGCCATTTTGACGCCATTAAGCCTTCAACACTTGATGCAGCAGACTGAGGATTCAATACCAGACCCTTTCTCTCTCGTCTGCTATTTTCATTAGAGGATTGGACAGTTCTCTAGCTGGTCGGATCAATTTGAGCTGCCTTAATGCTCCTACTGGTCTGGTTCTGTAGCCCTAGTGGTTCTTGTGACAGCAGCCAGGCACTAACAGCCCAGCTAATAGTGGTGTAGAGAAAAGAGGCATCCATCACTGGGAAAGCTCTCAAATCTATTTGAACAGAGAGCGGGCCGTCGGGGCAGCCCCCACGCTTCGCGACAGTGTGTGTGCGTGCATGTGAGCAGCTGCCAGATTAATCAGAAGGCCCCTGGACAGCCCCTGCTGACCAGAGGTGATTCCAGCAGACATACAGAAAGACATTAAAGCCTGTTAATTACAGCTGAGGAGACAAAGGCCATGATGCCAGACAGACGGCCTGCCAGGGGAGAGACGTGCTCACTGGGACACACACACGGGCAGAGGGTAGGGGGGCGCAGGGATAACCCTCTGGGAGGAATGCCTGGGGGTCGGGAGAGTGGGGGCATGGAGGGATTGGCATGGGGCAACATTTATTCTGATGCTGACATACACACTTTTGTGAAATACAGACACATAAGTATGCACACACTCACACAGACACCCGAACACACACGCACACACAAACTTTGTTATCTAGTCTCTGCTAGATAACAGATTACCCTTTCAAGAATAACATTATCCTTGCAAATCACTGCAAACAGAAACATGCCGCGTCTCGGGACTGAAGTATTTAGTGCATCTCTCTCTCTTACTTTCTGCATTCCTCCTCCTCTATTCTGTAGGATGACAGTTAATTACAGAAGGGAATTGGTTACAAGCCTACCAGTTAAGTGTATGTGTGGCAAACAAAATGGAAAAGCAATTCAAATCACTTAGGAGAAGTTGCCTGCAGAGATTCTGTGTAACACGGCTAAATGCTAATTGTTTAACAACCCGGAGCCTAAAATGTTGCAAATGCATCACTGAGACAACACAAAGAAACAGTGTTTTTCTTGTAAGTTTTTCTCGGTGTGTGTGTGTTTTCCTACATTATCAGGGCCAGAATGTCCTGATGTGTCTGTGTGCGTGTGTGTGTGTGTCTGTGTGTGTGTGTATGTCTGTGCGTGTGTGTGTGTGTGTGTGTGTGTGTGTGTGTGTGTGTGTGTGTGTGTGTGTGTGTGTGTGTGTGTGTGTGTGTGTGTGTGTGTGTGTGTGTGTGTGTGTGTGTGTGTGTGTGTGTGTGTGTGTGTGCGTGTGTGTGTGTGCGTGTGTGCGTGTGTGTGTGCGTCTGTGTGTGCGTGCGTGTGTTGGTGTCTGTGTGTGCGTGTGTGTGTGTCTGTGTGTGCGTGTGCGTGTGTGTGTGTGTGTGTGTGTGTGTGTGTGTGTGTGTGTGTGTGTGTGTGTGTGTGTGTGTGTGTGTGTGCGTGTGTGCGTGTGTGTGTGCGTGTGTGTGTGTGTGTGTGTGCGTGTGTGCGTGTGTGTGTGCGTGTGTGTCTGTGTGTGCGCGTGCGTGTGTGTGTGTGTGTGTGTGTGTGTGTGTGTGTGTGTGTGTGTGTGTGTGTGTGTGTGTGTGCGTGTGTGTGCTTGTTTTATAGACACAAACTCTGATAACTCTAAATGAAACACATTTAGTCTCTTTAGTCTCTTTAGTCTATAAAAAGTCAACATCAATGTTCTTCTGGGTTACTGACTTGCTGATGTTTCTTTCTTGAAATAGCAACGCAGCAAACAAATGGCTTTTGATATGTGCCTGTTTGTACTTTGTTGCCAAGACACAGCAGTTGCAATGTGAAAGGAAATTACATTTTCAAAGTGCAATTTTTCCATCACTAACATGACAACCATTGGAAAATGCATGTACTGTACCTACCGATACATTAAGTCTTACCCTCCATTTAGGAAACAAGCTTCGCTCTCAAACATAACCCTGACTGGAGAAAACTCTCTCTCTTTCTCTATCTTTATTCCCCTCCATCTTTTTTTCTGCACTCACTTTCATCAATAAGTAAATTGAACAGAGAATCTCACAAATCTAAAGTAGAACAATGGGGCCCACTCCCTCCATGCAAAACCTCTCCAGTGGGGCATTGACATTCTCATTAATGACTGCAGAGCGACTGCAAAGTGTATTGGTGGGACATTAGACTTGCTATAAAATCATTGAATTGAGAGACTTCAGCATTGAATCAAATGGCTGGAGTTTTCGTTTGAGTTGCCCCCCTCCAGGTTATAGAGTGGATGAAGTACCCTAGTAGGACTGGAGGCCCCTCCTGGCCACACCAGAGGACAGCCATTAACCACCTGGAACAGTATGTGTGTGTGTGTGTGTGTGTGTGTGTGTGTGCGTGCGTGCGTGCGTGCGTGTGTGTGTGTGTGTGTGTGTGTGCGTGTGTGTGTGCGTGTGTGTGTGGAGATGCAACAGAGGAAGTGGGCTTTAACCTTGGCCTGCCTAAGCTGCTGTAGCTCATTCTGTTCAGCTCAGCAGATTCCAGTCTCCCCTCACTACAGGAGATACTTTGTTGATATCAGACAGGTAACTTCCCTGCAAATCAGGGGTTGGAATCGGTTCAGGGAACAGAACAGAAAACCGGGAAAGAATGACATTTTTCCAGGAACAGAATCAGAACCACAAACAAAAGTGATCAATACTGTTTAAAAGCATGGGAACCGGTTAATAAAGTTATTTTACGTTCCGGGAATTTTTCCAGTCCCACGAAAAATGCAACAAAGCGCCTATGCAAAGCCCTCACTCTACAAATAGAAATCAAACTGGATGGACATCAGAAATAGAGGAAGGACAAAATATAACTACTGTAAAATAGACTGTGTCTGTAAAATGTTATAAGATGTATAAATTGAAGGTAAAAGCCGAAGTTTTTGTTAGTTTACTCCAATTGGGAGATCGGTGGTAGGGTTTGCAGGTTAATAATAATAAAGGTATATTCTTAAAAAAATATATGTATGTCTATATAGGTATGTGTATGTATATATGCGTATATGTATGCATGCGTGTATGGATATATATATATGTACCAAAAGAATATATGGGGGATTGGAAATGATGCAGACAATTACATTGATGGAACAACATTCTTTCCGCAATATTAAGCTGATCCACCCCTTAAAATGAGTTAATTAATTATTTTTAAGAAATTCAAAGACATTCAAAGTTCCTTCATAGAAGCCGCTCCTCCGTAGGTATAATTCTGTCAGCCTAATTCAGATCACTTTTTAATTAACTAGGCAAGTCAGTTAAGAACAAATTCTTATTTACAATATCAGCCTGGGAACAGTGGGCTAACTGCCTTGTTTAGGGGCAGAACAACAGATTTTTACCTTCAACTCTGGGATTATGATCAAGCAACCTTTCGGTTACTGGCCCAACGCTCTAACCACTAGGCTACTAAACATGCCTCCCCTAAATAATGATAATGCATGTCACAACAAGATGCTCAGCGCTTCAAGCCAAGCCTCCTCCTCCACTCTCTCTCGCTCTCTTCCCACCCGCAAAATTTCAGTCGCATCTCACACCCTACACTCTTCTGTCCAATGCATGTAAATAGCTTGCCCGCTCTATAGCAAGCTGCATTATCCGCATTGAATGGTGTAGTAATTTAATGTCGACCTAAACGTACAAAAAAATGATTTCAGAGGTTAAAAAAGGAACACAAAGGGAAGATATAAACCGTTAAGTTTTTAGGATTCGAACCGGTTCAGAACTTGATTTTTCTGGTCAGAACAATGGAGCTGAACAAAAAAATATATAGTTCTGTTCAGAATGAAACGATTGGAAAATCCCTTCGGTTTTGACCCTTGCTGCAATCCACCAATTACTGAAAAACACTAAATCCACCTGAATACAGGTCAGAAAACTGCCACAGGGCACTATAACCGGGTAGCACAATATAGAGAATCAGCCTGATCTCAGTGTGTATCTTGGAAATGAGGAAATAATAATGGCGCATATTGTATTAGAACCAAAAATCTAGATACTGTACCTGAGGTTCTGAGCTTTTGCCTTCAGGAAGGCACACAGATAAATATTTGTATTTTTGTCTGGGAAATATGAGAACTGAATTAAATGTTCTATGCAGAACCAAACACCCGTACTGCTTTTTTGAAGCCAGCACATTTAAGAGAAATGATTCACTAAGGCAAACCGCATAAAGCTTTCAGTATCTTTTTAACATGTTAATGAGCATCTCTGAATTACACAAGGGGGAGAAATCTCATTGTCGCCTGCAAACTAATAACTAATATCAATAGCAGCACAAGCCGATAGTGAACAGGCACATTGCATTCACAAAGCCGCCAAATAGAAATTCACAGGCGCCACAAACCGGGGTCCGAGAGGGATTTGAATGAAATTAATTACATTACTTTCCATTCTTCCTGAAATCCGACGCGATTCATCTTGGTCTCCCCCCAGACTCAGACAAGGCAGATATATGATAAGAGTTGGGCTTCTTATAGCTATCCGACAGGCTTCATAAATACCTGCAGTCAGGAGCCTCAGGAATCATTTTCTGTAATGGGGGCTTGAAGAGCTTATGTTTCTCCTTCTGTGTCTCACTGTTTTATTTCTCTGTTTTTCTTCTCTAAGTCTTCAAAAATATGTTTCAGACCTCCAGGTTTTCCCCATACATCAAAACATAACCCGACTCAACCCACTCACAAAACATACAGCTCCTCTGGGAACTAGTTGTTCTGAAGAAATTAAAGAATGCCTCACTCATCTGTAACCTTGACAAGTGTTCTCTGTTTAAAGGCTTATCAAGGTCTGTCAGATGGCAGGACATACCAGGGATGGGAGCCCAGCAGTCTGTCGCGGTGCCACAAACGCGTCATGTCCTTCAGTAACGAAGAAGCAGATGAGAGGGGGATGGAGAGGAAGAGAGAGTCTGGAGTGGTTTCATTCTGTGTTCCAACCTTATAGCATCTCTCTCTCTCTCGCTCTCTCTATTGCTTTGTAGCTACTCTTGTCTAATTTAGCAGTAACAGATTCTGCTGTGCTTGAGGAAGCATCGGTGACAATGACAGCATTGGTCCTGGAGCTATCCAGTGCCGAAAGAACTGCAGCCTCCTACACTACAGAGCCCCTGGGGAGGATAGTCTCTCTGTGTGAGGATTAAATGTTCCAGATAAGAACCCACTGGCAAATTGGTGAAATAAACAGCAAGTATTCTTCCCTTATTGGATTCAGAGTCTGAATCACTGTTCAATTCCAACCTGGACAACACAGAGACCATTTCATTCAGAACCTGAGCCATAATGCTAACAAAGGATGTATCCAAACATAATGATCAACAAAGAAGAAGGGGGGAAAAGATATTCAACCCCCAAGTAGTCCCTTTGTGCCCTCCATTAAAAATTTGACAAAAACTGTTACCAGATGTCATTGATTATTTATGGTGTTTAATAGGCAAAATGCCCACATTGAATTATGCATTTGTGGTCTGTTCCTCCGATGAATATTCAAAAGCTGTTTCTGCTGAGAGCTGCTGAGAGCCTTTGTCTGCATGCGGTTAGCCAATGGCACATCTGTGACTGCAGCCCGGCACTGTGGTTAGCCAATGTGGCTTACGCCAAAGCATTGCTAATGCCAGATGAGAGCCTACATCCTACTACAGCTCAGTATTGCTCTGCTCTGCCAGGCCAGAGGCTTCAGAACAGCCTGAGATTCTCCTGAGCTGTCAATCAAAGCAGAAACACCAGGTTCATTAAGGTGATAAAATGTCCCTGGGATTCTGGCAATAAGAGGGAGAGACTGGCAAAAAGCCAAAGCAGACCTCAGTCAGTGGGATTCATACACATGTACACGCATGCATGAGCGTGCAGACACACACTTACAATCACACGTGCATACACGCGCACTAACTAACACACATGCACATATGCACACAACACACTCACAGACACACTCGCTCTCTCACACAGATACACAATAACTCACACATATGCATGCACTCACACAGAATGCTGTGAGCGTTCGCACTGTTTAATTTGATCAGGGCTGTCTAAATCTTTAAATTAGACTCACTCTGTGTCTGAAGGCACATAATCCCCCCCCCCCCCCCCCCCCATTTTCATTTTGCACTGCATGTATGAAAGGGGTATTGCTTTCAGCAGGAATACTGTCTGCCACTATTGGCCATCTGAACCATCTGCAGACATCTGGATACCCTGCAGTTTCTCAAGTTCTGTTGAAAAAGTTCAGGAGGGATTTTGTTAATTCAACAGACAGTGGCTGCTTAATTAAGTGAATATTAATTTACTACATGAGTGAAACCTCTGAAAATCCATGCTTTCTTTCATTGGCTTGGATGCTACTCAAGTGCAAAATTGAATTATCGCCGTTCACGTCGCTCCCTACAAGTGTCGGTGCTAAGCTGTGTGCAGCCGAGCAGGGAGGCACATTATTGAAAGACATTGCGAGTCAACCCATGCAAAAGCAGAGAATACTCTGAATTCTCCCCAATCGGTTTTTCAGGCACTTGTGATGACAACATTTCCGAGCTGTTTTTGGCCCTTGTCAGTATCATTGGAAAACAGCCATTGGGGAGCAGTGTGCAACTAACTATCTGATGGGATATTCTGCCTCGATTGTGCCTCGTGTAAAGAAGAAAAATGGAACAGCAACCAAATTGGCACAGAAGATCTCTATTGAGATTAGTTTAGTGGTGTCAGCCAGCTCCTCTTTGAACCTGAAGAACGCCAGAAAGACTGAGAGAGAAGGGAGGGGTGACAGAAAGGGGGTAGAGACAGAGACAGAGGGAGAGAGCATTGGAGAGAAAGACTGAGAGAAGGGTGGAGAGGGAAAGAGAGGCTAATAGAGAAAGAGAGAGGGGGGGAGCTCTCCCACTAACAGGATTAGCACTCATCACCTTTGTTTAGGGAGCGTTCCGTTTCCACAGGTGCCAGCTAGGGAACACTGATGGTCCCCAACACGGGTCAGTGACAGGAGGGACAGCTTTTCCAGATACACACATGACTGCTCAACCATGTGAAGGGAAAAAAGCTCAAACAATGAGCATGTAGCTGTTGAGGAGTTTTTTATAAAATCTCCCCCATGTCATTATGCATCAGCCGTGTGAGCCAAGCCTTTATAGTTTTCCCATCCATCAGCCCGTCTGTCTCAGAGTATTGGCAATGCCACACACAAACACACACACATGGATGGGCAAAACAGTTTCTACCCAGGTGGAATCGGCAAGCTCACACACATGCATGCACAGAAAGAAGACACACATGCATGCACAGAAAGAAGACACACATGCATGCACAGAAAGAAGACACACATGCATGCACAGAAAGAAGTGGAGCAGAGATAAAAAGAGAAAGATGATCATTTCACGAAGTGCTGGTTGGAATCCGTGCTATATTTCGCTGGGGCTCATCTGAAAATGAAAATACACATACACATGTACAGTACGCGGTTCAGCAGCATCATCTATCATTGTCCGATCCAAAGGCATATATATTGCAGACTGACGCAACATACTCCACCAGCATTTGACCGTGCACTTTCATTAGCGTGAGCGGGAGTTGTTCGTTTTTCAGACAGCACATAAAAACATATGCCATGTATATAAAAAGTATAAAAACGCATGCCATGTTTGACAGAGTGCCATCAAAGATAACGTCTCGAGTTCCCTCTCTCGATTAGCTAGCTGTCGTTGCTTTCGGATTTACTGAAAGGGCTCGCTGCTTGTTGAATTCACAGCATATGCAATACATCCTCCCTCCGTCAGAAGACTATAATCTCTACTCTTCCTGAGAAACGAAGCAAGGCTGCTCAGATGCTCATGATGTTGGTTTCGCCAAAGCCGATATCCTTCTAATGGTTTCATCAAAAAATAAGTGGCTTTAAAACAGAGCCGATAGGCTATTGAAACATTCCCCCACATTAAACACATGAACACATTTTCTGTCCCACCCCTGCGGGATGGATGGTTGCTACTTTGCAGACCACAATATCACGCAAAGCAGTGAAACATTATTGAATCACACACGATAACAGTTAGATCAGATCCTAAGAGGACACACAAGTATCATTCTTCAGATGTCATTCAGATGTATAGCATGCACTTTTCCTCTTAGCTAAGAGTAGCTCATTGTAGTATTAGCAAGGATTCTACATGTTATAGCAAGGTTTAAAAAACGGGTTAAAGCACGTAAAAACATAGCAAAAACTTTTCAGAATAAAATTACAACTGAAATTCATACAAAATGTGTTATTCAAGATTCGACCAGAATAAAGGCATCAAATAAAAGGTTTGGAAACAAGAGCGTAATAAACTATACAGTGATACAGTATGTCAATGCTCACATGGAAAACGAAATACTGAAGCCTCTTCAACGCATGCATAGACTATTTGTATTTATTTAAGTGGTAGTTCGCTTTGTCTGCGTGAAGATAGAGTATAGCCCACTCCTTATTAATAACGAATACCCAAGATACCGATTTCTCAGGCTTCATATTAAGCTACGTCAAAAAGACTAATCGTAATGTAATATACTGGAATAGGCTAATACACATTGTTCTCACCTTTTAGGAGGAGGTGACCGTGAGCCGCTCTGATGTCTCTGTCAAGTCCTCAGGAATGTAGAGCGATGCCGCCTCAGAGTAACGTTGGTCTGATTCCGTGCAGGTGTTCTGTTAGTCACGAGCCACAGTCAGCAGTGCGAGCCATCGAGCGCACCAAAACCGTATAAAGAGTTGGGAAAAAAGAACGAATCGCGTTTTGGAGAGGTCCAAAACACAATAACGGGGTATCTGGTGTCCGTCCTATTGCGCAAAGAGAAGAGAGACAGACGAAACGTGATGAGGAGAGCTACAACGATTCTCACCTCCCTGGCAGCCAAGTGCTACTGAACAAAAGAGCGCAGATACTCTCTGCAGAGTCCCGCTATTCAAATCAGCGAAGGGAGAAAGGGGAGGTGGGGGGATGGTTGATGTGGTGGCCCAGTGGGCGTTGAGGGTGTGTGCGGAGTGTGGGGGAGAGGGGCGTCCTATGGGGTAGAGACATAATTTGGCACATCTGCACTGTTACTGTATAATCCCGTTTGTCTGTTTTGAGCGCCACGATTTATAGCCTGGGGGATAATGTTACCTTGTATTGTAAATTCACACTGACCTCGCAGAGTAAGAAAGTTAGAGGTATTACTCATTAGTGCTGAAACCTTAGATTAATAACAATTAGGCCAACTCTTGTTTTTGAAGTAGCTTCAACATTAATTATAGTCTTAGAAACACGTTTGAGGTCACAGGCAGACTTGTCGCTTGTCGCAAACAACACTTCATTAGCACCCATCTACCATTAAAACAAGTCAACAACTAAGACAGGTCTCAAAATGCAGAGTTAAAACAATAGAACATGTATTGTATAGACAGATGTGTCACCAGCCAAAACATGAAACTAATTGCAATTAACGCAAACGTCATGACTTATTACACTCTTATAAATGAGCTCATATTACAGTGTAGCCTTGTTGAAGTCTCCAGAAATCCTTAGGACCTGTTTCCAGTAGACAGACAGCACCAGAGAGCCTCTCAACACACCGCTTTACCACACCGAGAATAATGATCCCCTCCGAGATGCCACGGTGCTGCGCAGGGAAGATTAACTCGCCCTACTAATTCACAACCCACCATACACTTTCAGTATTGCTTGTTAATTTAAATAAGAAAAAAAATCTGCAGAGTGCCTTTTGAAAATGTCGATTTAAAATTGATTCGAGCACGAGGCTTATTCGCGGTTTGTTCTTGGCGTGTAGAAATGGGGATTTCAGAAAATCTCTTTGTGATAAATTGGACAGTGAACCTATTCTAAACAAAAATGCTGGTGTTGAGAGTTTCAGGCCTACTTTCCAACCTGGCAAATTGTAGGACTTGACACTGCGCTACACCGACATAAGGTAGATCTTTTCAGTCCTTATAATGCCGTAGCTGTCCATGGTGCTGAACAGTTAGTTTATCAAGCTTAATGGGTTTGTTGTTCAGAGCTTTCCTATCAGCACCAAGAGCATTGCTTGACCTATGGACTACAGTTTTTCCAACGCTCACAGCTATAACAGCTGCTACATGGACTGCTGTACTCAAACAACACTCATCATATGATTGATTCAAACCCTAGTGCATGTGTTGGAGCTTATTTGAATTTCTGTTATTTTTTCTAATGACTGCCTTTATCTTTACTTAAAACATAGCTCTTTGTATTCAACAGAATATGACATGCATTTAAAGCAAACGTTACCAATCAATTTCCAGTGGCATTTACAGGACAACAAAGGGGCTGTCAACTTTGACATTTCCTTGCTTCTCCAAATACATTTGGAGATGCTTAATTATTAGCTATCACAGTCTCATGCTGATAACATATTTGTGAAGCCTATCAGTGTGACACTCAAGGTTTCATCATCAAAGCAAATGCGTGTAATGGTTCAATTTGACTTCCAGATAGGGGTGACATTGTGACATTACAATGTCTGTTTGGGGCACAGCGCTCAAGATTGAGGTTCCCTTTTGTCTGAAAGGGTCCATGCCTGCATGTTGTAGCAGGCTCTCTCTTCAGTGGCTTTGAACCTAAAAGCATTCCAGCACCCTCAGCTCCAGCTTATCAGATCACTTCACAGCCAGATACTTCAAAAGCCAAGGCCGCCTGCCTGATGCCTAATGCCGCACACACTGGCCAGACACTGAACTCCCCTCCAGCCTTCACCAAGCCATCACTGGTAGGCAGGCAGGCATGCAGGGAGAGACTAGGAGGCAATCAGAACGAGTCAACACATGGCTGCTTATATTGATCCATGTCTTATATAGATGGGGGGGGGGCACGTGTTTATCTAGCCACCACCATATAACAGTACGTCTGTTTATGTGATCTGGGCTGGCTAAGCACAGCAGCACAGCCTAGCAGAGGCTCTTCTCTCTCCTTGATGTTCATTACTGTTAATACCTTAATTACCCAACACACACAGTCTGTAGACTGGGAGAGATTAGTCCCAAAGGATGGAGCTTAGAGAGAAAACGGTCCAGCCACCCCTGACGGCCCACAGGAACCGTCACAGTACTGGAGGAATGTCTGCCCCCCAAGAGGATTTTAAGTCAAGTTGAGTCTGTAGGGGGATTGGAAATAGCATAATAAGGAGCATAGAGCTGTGCTTTATTGTTCACAACAGATACCATTCTGAAGGCATAGAATCAAAGAAGTCGACTCCCATGACAACAATAGAGCATTGAACATGGCAAAGCTTCCTAAACTCATCTTGAATATGTGCGACTGCTTTAGTGAACATATGGTAAACATACCAACACACAACACAACGCATTTTATTTATTATGAATACTCACTAATTTTGTGCTGGCAAGCTGGTGATTAAAGCCCTTATAGTAGTTTTGATGCAAATTGACAGTTTCCATTATTCTACATAATTCAGGATGAGCAGAATATGAGATGACAAGATATGCAATATAAGGTCAGCAGCCATTCAGATGCCCATGCTGACCTCTGCTATGCCATTACTGGTGTCCTTCTCCTATCTGCCCAATGATCCTTCCTTCCCCTGAGTAGGCTGCTATCAGATATGATGTACAGCACTGACAGACAGAAAGGCCAAAGCCTGAGCCCATTGATCTCAAAACCAGAATAAGAAATGTCTCCCAGGAAAAACAACATTCTATCAAAGTTTTTGTAGAAATACTGGACATTTTACACTTCTCTAGTATTATTGTGTAATATCATATTCACTTTAAACTATTGTTTTTTTCTATTTCCTATGATCAATGATAAACTCTGCTTGGTTTGGTTAATCTTTCAACTGCAATATTAATAGACTGACCTTTGTTTAAATGAAATACAATTTTAGCCAAAAGCATTTAATAGAAGGTTTTATAATGCAATGCAAATTGCAATTAGTTATAATTGGCATAAGTGATCCACTAATTAACACAATATTGTGATAATTTATCATTGCTTCCGATACTGTAAGATATTATCCTCTACGTGATAGGTGTCCCTAAACCGGGAAGGTTATTGCTAACGTGCGCTAATGTGACTAGAATGACGTTGTAAACAACAGTATCAACAATTACCCACCACAAGAAGACCAAGCAGCATGCGCCAACCTGGAGGAGGAGTTGGACCGGGGAGGAGAGAATGGTAGAGGACAAGACCCGGTCACTGAAGTCCGAGAGGCAGCCCCCAAATATTTGGGGGAGGGGGCACACGGGGAGTGTGGCGGAGTCAGGTTGGAGACCTGAGCCCACTCCCGTGCTTACTGGGGTGAGCAGGTGACAGGTCAGGCCCTGTGCTATGGGGTGATGCGCACTGTGTCTCGGCCGAGTATTCACAGGCCGGTGTGCTCGGTGCCAGCGTCCCGCATTTGCCGGGTGGAATCTGGCATCCAGCTATGCGGTCGAGACCGCCAGTGCACCTCCACGGCCCTGTGTATCCGTTGCCTCGGCCAAGGAAGAGGCCGCCTGCATGTCTCCCCAGCCTGGTGAGTCTGCTCCCAGAACCAAGTCTCCCTCCTGTCCGGAGCTGCCAGAGCCGGCCTACTGTCCGGAGCTGCCAGAGCCGGCTGTCTGTCCGGAGCTGCCAGAGATGCCCGTCTGTCCGGAGCTGCCAGAGCCGCCCTCCTGTCCGGAGCTGCCAGAGCCGCCCTCCTGTCCGGAGCTGCCAGAGCCGCCCTCCTGTCCGGAGCTGCCAGAGCCGCCCTCCTGTCCGGAGCTGCCAGAGCCGCCCGTCTGTCCGGAGCTGCAAGAGCTGCCCGTCTGTCCGGAGCTGCCAGAACCGCCCGTCTGTCCGGAGTTGCCAGAGCCGCCCGTCTGTCCGGAGCTGCCAGAGCCGCCCGTCAGTCCGGCGCTGCCAGAGTCGCCTGTCAGTCCGGAGGCGCCAGAGCCGCCCGTCAGTCCGGAGGCGCCAGAGCCGCTCGCCAGTCCGGAGCCGCCAGAGCCACCCTTCACTCCGGAGCCGCCAGAGTCGCCCTTCACTCCGGAGCTGCCAGAATCGCAGCCCCTCAGTCCAGAGGCGCCCCTCAGTCCAGAGGCGCCCTTCAGTCCAGTGGCGCCCTCTACGAGGGTCTTCAGTCCGGGGCCCGCTGCGAGGGTGGGCCAAGACTGAGGTGGAGCGGGGTCCACGTCCCGCACCCGAGCCGCCGCCGTAAAGAAGGCCCATCCGGACCCTCCCCTTTAGAGTCAGGTTTTGCGGCCGGAGTCCGCACCTTTGGGGGGGGGGGGGATACGGTCATGGTACATAGACATGTCTGACAGAAAGTTTAAACTCTGGTTAATCAAAGTGCAGTGTCCAATTTACAGTAGCTATTACAGTAAACTAAATACCATGCTATTGTTTGAGGAGAATGCATAATAACACAACACTTTTAGCACAGCAACTGGTTTGATACATTCATCTCTGAAGGTAAATAATTTACTTATTTAATAATGTACTTATTGTTATTATAAAACCTGATTTATCATCCAAACGGTCCCAGAGAGAACGTGGCATTGGTTTGTTTGATATAATCCATTTTTATATTCAAATGTAGGAATTGGATATTATAGTTTGAACCCCTGCTGTCTCTTGAAACACTTCAAAGTGTTTCCTTTCAAATGGTACCAAGAATATGCAAATCCTTGCTTCAGGTCCAGAGCTACAGGCAGTTAGATTTGGGTATGTCATTTTAGCCGGGAATTGAAAAAAAAGTTTTGATCCTTAAGAGGATTTATACAACAACAATAGTAATATTGATAAACTCAGAATGTTACTAACTCTTTCACAGTATGATGGATGTTACGGCTTTCTAGTGGTGATGAATGAGAGTCGGACCAAACTGCAGCGTGTCGATTGCGATCCATATTTAATGAACAAAACGTAACACGAAATAAACACAAACACTACAAAACAAAGAACGAAACGAAAACCGAAACAGCCTATACTTGTGTAAAACTAACATAGAGTACACATAGAACAGATAGGACAATCACCCACGACAAACTCAAAGAATATGGCTGCCTAAATATGGTTCCCAATCAGAGACAACGATAAGCACCTGCCTCTGATTGAGAACCACTCCAGACAGCCATAGACCTTGCTAGATAACCCCACTAGCTACAATCCCAAATATATACACACCAAAACCCCAAGACAAAACACACCACAATACAAAAACTCCATGCCACACCCTGGCCTGACCAAATACATAAAGATAAACACAAAATACTTTGACCAGGGCGTGACAGAACCCCCCCCCCTAAGGTGCGGACTCCCGAACGCACCTCAAAACAATAGGGAGGGTCCGGGTGGGCGTCTGTCCATGGTGGCGGCTCCGGCGCGGGACGATGAACCCACTCAGTTGATGTCTTAGTCCCCTCTCCTCGCGTCCCTGGATAGACCACCCTCTCCGCCGACCATGGCCTAGTAGTCCTCACCCAGAAACCCACTGGACTGAGGAGCAGATCGGGACTGAAGGACAGCTCGGGACTGAGGGGAAGCTCGGGAGTGAGAGAAAGCTCAGGAGTGAGAGAAAGCTCAGGAGTGAGAGAAAGCTCAGGAGTGAGAGAAAGCTCAGGAGTGAGAGAAAGCTCAGGCAGGTAGGTAGATCTACCAGATCCTGGCTGGTTGGCAGATCCTGGCCAACTGGCAGATCTGGAAGAGTCTGGCTGACTGGCAGATCTGGAAGAGTCTGGCAGATCTGAAAGAGTCTGGTTGACTGGCAGATCTGGAAGAGTCTGGTTGACTGGCAGATCTGGAAGAGTCTGGTCGACTGGCAGATCTGGAAGAGTCTGGTCGACTGGCAGATCTGGAAGAGTCTGGTCGACTGGCAGATCTGGAAGAGTCTGGCTGAATGGCAGATCTGGCGGCGCTGGGCAGACTGGCGGCGCTGGGCAGACTGGCGGCGCTGGGCAGACTGGCGATGCTGGGCAGACTGGCGGCGCTGGGCAGACTGGCGACGCTGGGCAGACTGGCGATGCTGGGCAGACTGGCGATGCTGGGCAGACTGGCGATGCTGGGCAGACTGGCGACGCTGGGCAGACTGGCGACGCTGGGCAGACTGGCGACGCTGGGCAGACTGGCGACGCCGGGCAGACTGGGGTCACTGGCGGCGCTGGGCAGACTGGCGGCACTGGCTGCTCCATATAGGCTGACAGCTCTGGAGGCTTCTTACAGACTGACAGCTCTGGCGGCTCCGTGCTGACTGGCAGCCCCTTGCAGACTGGCAGCTCCCTACAGACTGACAGCTCCTTGCAGACTGACAGCTCCTTGCAGACTTACAGCTCCGTGCAGACTGACAGCTCCTTGCAGACTGACAGCTCCTTGCAGACTGACAGCTCCGTGCAGACTGACAGCTCCGTGCAGACTGACAGCTCCGTGTAGACTGACAGCTCTGGCTGCTCCATGTAGACTGGCAGCTCCTTGCAGACTGGCAGCTCTGGCTGCTCTATGCAGACTGGCAGCTCTGGCTGCTTCATGCAGACTGACAGCTCTGGCTGCTCCATGTAGACTGGCTGCTTCATGCAGACTGGCAGCTCGGGCTGCTTCATGTAGACTGACAGTTCTGGCTGCTCCATGCAGACTGACAGCTCTGGCTGCTCCATGCAGACTGACAGCTCTGGCTGCTCCATGTAGACTGACAGCTCTGGCTGCTCCATGTAGACTGGCTGCTTCATGCAGACTGGAAGCTCGGGCTGCTTCATGTAGACTGACATCTCTGGCTGCTCCATGCAGACTGACATCTCTGGCTGCTCCATGCAGACTGACAGCTCTGGCTGCTCCATGTAGACTGACAGCTCTGACTGCTCCATGTAGACTGACAGCTCTGGCTGCTCCATGTAGACTGGCAGCTCCTTGCAGACTGGCATCTCTGGCTGCTCTATGCAGACTGACATCTCTGGCTGCTTCATGCAGACTGACAGCTCTGGCTGCTCCATGTAGACTGACAGCTCTGGCTGCTCCATGCAGGCTGGCAGCTCTGGCTTTTCCATGCAGGCTGGCAGCTCCAGCTGCTCCCTGCAGGCTGGCAGCTCCAGCTGCTCCCTGCAGGCTGGCAGCTCCAGCTGCTCCCTGCAGGCTGGCAGCTCTGTCTGCGCTAAACAGGCGGGAGACTCCGGCAGCGCTGTAGAGGAGAAAGGCTCTGGCTGCGCTAAACAGGCGGGAGACTCCAGCAGCGCAGGAGAGGAGAAAAGCGCTAGCTGCGCTGAACAGGCGGGAGACTCCGGCAGCGCAGGAGAGGAGAAAAGCGCTGGCTGCGCTGAACAGGCGAGGCGCACTGAAGGCCTGGTGCGTGGTGCTGGTACTGGTGTTACTGGACCGAGGACACGCACAGGAAGCCTGGTGCGGGGAGCTGCTACCGGAGGACTGGAGTGTGGAGGTGGCACAGGATGGGCTAGACCGTGAAGGCGTACTGGAGATCTTGAGAGCAGTGTTGGCACAGGACGTGCAAGGCTAGGGATGTGTACAGGAGGCCTGGTGCGTGAGGCTGACACCAACTTCACCAGCCGACTAACACGCACCTCAGGACGAGTATGGAGCGCTAACCCAGGTGCCATCAAATTCTCGACACGTTCCGTCGGGCGAATTCCATGCAAAAAGCACCAACACAGCAACTCCCTCATTTCTCTCTCCTCCAATTTCCCCATTAACTCCTTCACAGTCTCTGTTTCGCTCACCTCCAACACCGGCTCTGGTTCTGGTCTCCTCCTAGGCTCCTCACGATAAACAGGGAGAGTTGGCTCAGGTCTGACTCCTGACTGCCACACTCTCCCTGAGCCCCCCCCCCCAAGACATTTTTGGGGCTGATTCTCAGGCTTCCTACCGAGTCGACCGTGCTGCCTCCTCATAACGGCGCCTCTTCGCTCTCGCCGCCTCCAGTTCTTCTTTGGGGCGGCGATATTCTCCAGGCTGAGCCCAGGGTCCTTCTCCGTTTAGGATTTCCTCCCATGTCCAGAAATCCTTATAGCGCCTCTCCTCTTTGGGCTGCTCCTGCCTGTTGACACGCTGCTTGGTCCGTTGGTGGTGGGTGATTCTGTTACGGCTTTCTAGTGGTGATGAATGAGAGTCGGACCAAACTGCAGCGTGTCGATTGCGATCCATATTTAATGAACAAAACGTAACACGAAATAAACACAAACACTACAAAACAAAGAACGAAACGAAAACCGAAACAGTCTATACTTGTGTAAAACTAACATAGAGTACACATAGAACAGATAGGACAATCACCCACGACAAACTCAAAGAATATGGCTGCCTAAATATGGTTCCCAATCAGAGACAACGATAAGCACCTGCCTCTGATTGAGAACCACTCCAGACAGCCATAGACCTTGCTAGATCAAATCAAATCAAATCAAATTTATTTATATAGCCCTTCGTACATCAGCTGATATCTGAAAGTGCTGTACAGAAACCCAGCCTAAAACCCCAAACAGCAAGCAATGCAGGTGGAGAAGCACGCTAGCTACAATCCCAAATATATACACACCAAAACCCCAAGACAAAACACACCACAATACAAAAACTCCATGCCACACCCTGGCCTGACCAAATACATAAAGATAAACACAAAATACTTTGACCAGGGCGTGACAGATGGATGTTCTCACAAATCCCCTTCCTTTATCTTGCATGAAAAGAAGAGCTTCAGCTTGTACTGATTTGACTTGCTATATGAGATATGGTGGATGTGGGTTAGAAACTTGATTATTTTCAGTAGTTTAGCACAAGTAATTCGACTATAATCTACCACACATGGATCTGACCGCATGAGTTATGAATAACAGTGAGGGACAAATATAATCCATTGTCATAGCAGTGACTCTTATTGCTTTTGAGGGTGTGTTGTGTTGATGGGTCAGGGAGAGAGGCTGTGTGTTTGGGCTCTTGTGTTAGGGATAGGAGTAAGAGGTGACTGTTTGGAGAACTGCCCTGATTGATTTCCATCCATACCTCCTCTTGATCCATTCATCCATTACCAGAAGAGAGGGAGATGAGAAGAGAGGTGAGTAGAAAGGAAGGAATGATATGAGGGGAGAGAATACAAGAGGATGGAAAAGGGAGAGGAGAAACTGAAAAAAGGAATCGAGAAGAGGGGAGAGGAAAGAATGAATGAATGAGGAGAAAGGAGAGGCGATAAGAGGAAGTCATAGGGAGAGAGGATGAGAGAGGACAGTGCTACTGTCTGGGGTAGAGGGGAGTGGTGGTGAAGGGTGGGGGGTTCTTGGCACCAGTCCAGCAACCGCAGCTCATTGACCCATAAATGACTGACACAAGCACTTAAAGGCAATCAACAAACCACACTTGGTCACTTGCCATTACTGGGGATGCGCGAGTGGGTTAAATTACGCAGGGGGTGAAAATGAGTGGAAAGGATGGGGGGAGGAGGAGGGGAGACAAAGCGTGGGATGATGTTGGTGGTTTGACGGCCTGGTGGTTCGGTGACAGGCATTGTGGGAGCGCCACAGGGGCCATGGAGCGCCGGAGGAAAGAGGATAGTCAGCAGCCAGAAGCTATAAATGAGGGTGAAATTAAGCCTCTCAGGTGGGTGCTAGTGATCCATAATAAATTAAGGGGAGAGGACCAGGAGAGGAGAAGTCGAGGAGGAAACGGGCCTGTAGTCGGGCCCTTGCCAGATAAACAAGAAACACATTCGGGCTCGACACAGTCAGCGATGATGAGAGCAGCTTTTGTTTGGTTTTGAAGATGTCTTTTTTCCAAGGGAGAAGTGGTTCTGTGCTTGGCGGTGATGAGAAGCGATTACCCTGCTTCATAGAGAGGGCAGCAGTGTTATTGTCATCTCAATACATGGACCTCGAAGCAAATCTCTCCAAACTAAGCACTCACTCTGACAACAGAGTCAATAAGGCGAGCACGGAAAGAAGTGTACACTGCACTTAGGGGAGATGACTGTTTTGAGTCAGCCTTCACAAACAAATAGGCTAACTGGAGCACAGAACAGAACAGCCCCGTGTCGGTCGTTAGATAGACACTCTAACAAGGAGAATGGTCAGTAGTTTTCTCACAGCATTCTCTGCATGTGTTTTTAATTGATCAATCCTGAGTCAGACATTTGATTTGTGGTTTAATATGCACTAGCAGCACCGAGGGAATGAGACAAATAGAATGAATTACATTCATAGGGCGGATGCTTCTGACATTACAAAGAGAACAGTCATTGGCTAATGGAAATTCCATGTCAGGGCTGCATTTCATAAAAAATACAAACTCTCCGAGCCCAAACTATTTGTTTCGGGCACCAACAATTACTTTGACCTTGTTTTACAATGCTAAAAATATTGTGAAAACTTTCTGATTATGTCTCTGCAGGAAGCCCGTCGCCCAAATAAATAATAACAGAATGTGTTCTTCCCCTTCTGTCTTATAAGCAGAACAATGGAACTGGTGATCAAAGAAAACATATTCCATCTTTGATTTTTGATTTTTTATTTCACCCTTATTTAACCAGGTAGGCCAGTTGAGAACAAGTTCTCATTTACAATTGCGACCTGGCCAAGATAAAGCAAAGCAGTGCGACAAAAACAACAACAGAGTTACACATGGGATCAACAAACGTACAGTCAATAACAATGGAAAAGGTCTATGTACAGTGTGTGCAAATGTAGTAAGATTAGGGAGGTAAGGCAATAAATAGGCCATAGTGGTGAAATAATTACAATTTTATTTATTTGTATTTATTTATTTCACCTTTATTGAACCAGGTAAGTTCTCATTTACATCTGCGACCTGGCCAAGATAAAGCAAAGCAGTGTGACACAAACAACAACCCAGAGTTACACATGGAATAAACAAACATACAGTCAATAATACAATAGAAAAAGTCTACTTACAGTGTGTGCAAATGAGGTAGGATAAGAGAGGTAAGGCAATAAATAGGCCATAGTGGCAAAATAATTACAATATAGCAATTAAAAACTGGAGTGATAGATGTGCGGAAGATGAATGTGCGAAGGAAAGGTGGCCAAAGAGGTGTTGGCTTTGGGCTAACCAGTGAAATATTCCTGCTGGAGCGCGTGCTACAGGTGGGTGTTGCTATGGTGACCAGTGAGCTGAGATAAGGCGGGGCTTTACGTAGCAGAAACTTATAGATGACCTGGAGCCAGGGGGTTTGGTGACAAATATGTAGCGAGGGCCAGCGAACAAGAGCATTCAGGTCACAGTGGTGGGTAGTATATGGGGCTTTGGTTGGATGGCACTGTGATAGACTACATCCAATTTGCTGAGTAGGGTGTTGGAGGCTATTTTGAGGCTATTTTGTAAATGACATTCCCGAAGTCGAGGATCGGTAGGATAGTCAGTTAGTGAAGGAGGCTTTGTTGCGAAATAGGAAGCCGATTCTCGATTTAATTTTGGATTGGAGATGCTTGATAGGGGGCAGTATTTCCCCTTTGGATGAATTGCGTGCCCATAGTGAACTGCATCAAAATCTGTCCTAAATTGCTAATATATGCATATTATTATTAATATTGGATAGAAAACACTCTGAAGTTTGTAAAACCGTTTGAATTATGTCTGTGAGTATAACAGAACTCACAGGGCAGGCAATCTTCCAAACTAGTTTTGAAATCCTGAAAGTTGGGGCAACTTTGACGTCATCGCCCCCTCCCTTCCCAACAAGTTATGGATCTGGAAACACTTCCTATGTCTTCCACTAGATGTCCTCATTCAGTAGAAAGTGTAATGGAGCATTCGCTGTGAACTTTGACCTAATGGGAAGGAAAGTAGTAAGTGTCGCAAAAGATTTCCATGTGCTTGGGGCGCGTTTGCGTTTGAGTGCTTCGGCTGTTCCAATCAGCCCCAGATGAAAATGAATGGCCCGGTTGGAATACTATTCGATCTGTATGATTATAACATCCTGAAGATTGATTCTGCACTTAGTTTGACCAGTTTCGCCGACCTGTAATATGTAATTTGGAAGTTTTGATGCAAAGATTCCTGGACCAGAAGTCATTTTTTGGGCATTTGAGCTGAAAGTGGTAGCAAATGCTGCTACTTGGACACTAGAATTATGAAACAAAATGATTTATTGTTGAACTAGGACTCCTTGCACTACATTCTGATGGAAGATCATCAAAGGTAAAGGAATATTTATGTTGTAAGTTTGTATTTCTGTTTTTCTGTAATTCTGTATTTCTGACTCCAACATAGCGGAGAAATATTGTTACGTCTGAGCGCCGTCTCAGATTATTGCAATCTTAGGCGTTTTCCGTAACGTAAAAAAAATGTGACACAGCGGTTGCATTAAGAATCAGTGTATCTTTTTAATTATATGTAGAACATGTATCTTTAGTCAAAGTTTATGATGAGTATTTCTGTTATCTGGCGTAGCTTTCTATAATTCCTCCGGATATTTTGGAGAATTTTCTGATCATGGCGTCAATGTAAACCGAGATTTATGGATATAAAATGCATATTATCGAACAAAACATAAATGTACTGTGTAACATGTAATATGACTGTCATCTGATGAAAATTTTCAAGAGGTTAGTGAATTATAATTTTTTTAATCCTGCTTTTGTCATTTTATCTTTTGCTGGACAAAATGGCTATGTTTTTTCTCTGTTTTGGTGGTGGTCTAACATAACTATATGCTGTGTTTTCGCTGTAAAACATTTAAAAAATCTGACACGCTGGGTAGATGAACAAGGTGTTTATCTTTCATTTGAGGTATTGGACTTGTTAATGTGTGGAGGTTAAATATTTCTAAGAATATTTTTGCATTCCCTGCGCCACCGTTTCAGCTGAACGGGGGAGGGGGGTGGAGTTCCTGTAGGGGAACCCATAGCCTTAAGAAGTTTTAATGTGAGTCTGGAAGGAGAGTGTACAATCTAACCAGACACCTAGGTATTTGCTAGTCTGGTGGGTGGGTGCGGGCAGCAATCAGTTGAAGAGCATGCATTTAGTTTTACTTGCATTTTAGAGCAGTAGGAGGCCACAGAAGGAGTGTTGTATGGCATTGAAGCTCGTTTAGAGGTTTGTTAATAATAGGGATAGGCGTCCTGTCAACGGGACAGTTGTAAATCATGCAGGGCCCTGTGTCACGATCGCAGAAACAACAAATGTAGGTACATATAATTGTCTTATATCGGTTAAAAGCTTAAATTCTTGTTAATATAACTGCACTGTCCAATTTATAATCGGGCTCGGGAGAGACGAAGGTTGAAAGCCATGCGTCCTCCGAAACACAACCCAGAGTCTCTGGTGGCACAGCTAGCACTGCGATGCAGTGCCCTAGACCACTGCGCCACCCTGGAGGCCGGAAAGCACTTCTAAAGAACAACCAGGCACCCTCTACTGACGGGATGAGGTCAGTATCCTTCCAGGATACCCGAGCCAGGTCGATTAGAAAGGCTTGCTCGCAGAAGTGTTTTAGGGAGCGTTTGACAGTGATGAGGGGTGGCCGTTTGACAGTGGACCAATTACGGAGGCAGGCAATGAGGCATTGATCGCTGAGATCCTGGTTGAAGACAGCAGAGGTGTATTTAGAGGGCAAGTTGGTCAGGAAGATATCTATGAGGTTGCCCATGTTTACGGAATTAGGGTTGTACCTGGTAGGTTCCTTGATAATTTGTGTGAGATTGAGGACATCCAGCTTAGATTGTAGGACGTCCGGGGTGTTAAGCATATCCCAGTTTATGGCACCTAACAGAATGAACTCTGAAGATAGATGGGGGGCAATCAATTCACATATGGTGTCCAGGGCACAGGGGGGTCTATAACAAGCAGAAACAGTGAGAGACTTATTCTGGAAAGGTGGATTTTTAAAAGTAGAAGCTTGAACTGTTTGGGCATAGACCTGGGTAGTATAACAGAACTCTGCAGACTATCTCTGTAGTAGATTGCAACTCCACCCCTTTTGGCAGTTCTATCTTGACAGAAAATGTTGCTGGGGATAGAAATGTCAGACTTTTTGGTGGCCTTCCTAAGTCAGGATTCAGACACGGCTAGGACATCAGGGTTGGCTGAGTGTGCTCAGTAGTGAATAAAACAAACTTAGGGAGGAGGCTTCTGATGTTAACATGCATGAAACCAAGGCTGTTACAGTTACAGAAGTCAACAAATGAGAGTGCCTGGGGAATAGGTGTAGTACTAGGGGCTACAGGGCCTGCGTTAACCTCTACATCACCAGAGGAACATAGGAGGAGTAGGATAAGGGTACGGCTAAAGGCTATAAGAGGCTAAGGAACAGAGAATAAAAGGAGCAGATTTCTGGCCATAGTAGAATAGATTCAGGGCATAATGTTCTGACAAGGGGTGTGCGTAAAGTGGAGGTAAACCTAGGCATTGAGTGACGATGAAAGAGGTTGCATCTCTGGAGGCACCAGTTAAGCCAGGTGAGGTCTCTGCATGTCTGGTGGGTTGGACAAAAGAGCTATCTAATGCATCTAAGGCGTTGAGTGGGACTGGGGGCTCTACAGTGAAATAAAACAATAAGAACTCACCGAAACAGCAGTAGACAAGGCATATTGACATTAGAGAGAGGCATAAAGCAATCACAGGTGTTGATCGGGAGAGCTAAGACAACAAAAGGTAAATGGCGATGAATGGGCAGAGAGCGTCAGTTAGGTTCACACAGGACCTGAGTTCGAGGCTGGGGCCGACAGATAAACAACATGAGGTAGCGTGTTAGTGAACAGTCCAGCAGGCATCAGCTGTATAGTCAAGTGATCATAGGATCCAGTGAGCAGCAATAGGTGAGTCAGGGAACAGCGTTCAGAAAGCTAGCGGGATGGGGCTAGCAGATGTGTCTTCGGTGACATTGCAACGGAAAAGCCTGTTGAATCAAAATCGGACGATTACATCGACAGACCCAACGTGATGGATCGGCGGGGCTCGGTGTCAACAATAAAGGGTCCAGGCTAAATGGCAAAGAGTTATTGTACCCCAAGAGTTAGCTGGTATACATTCGTCGGCTAGCCGGAGATGGGCCTAGCTCGAGGCTAGCTCAAGGCTAACTGGTGCTTGCTTCGGGACAGAGGCGTTAGCCAGCAATGGCCACTCGGTTGCAGCTAGCTAGCTGTAATAATCCGGTGTAATGGTCCAGAGCTTGCGGCAGGAATCCGGTGATGTGGTAGAGAAAAGCAGTCCGATATGCTCTGGGTTGATATCGCGCTGTGCAGACTGGCAAGTATTGACCGAGCTAAAGCTAGCTGGTGTCCGAGCTCAAGGTGAAGAACGCTAGCAGTGGCTATCAATGACTACTAGCTAGTAGCTAGTTAGCTGGCTAGCCTCTGATGGAGGTTCCAGTTATGAAGTATAAAAATAGCATATCTGTACCACATTGGGTGAGGAGGGTTGCAGGAAAGTATATTTAGTTCGTACACGGAATGTGAGATGAAAATATATACAGAAAAAAAAGAAGAAAGACTATATACATGGGACAAGACAAACACACGTCCGACCGCTATGCCATCTTGGGTCTTGGAGTTTTGAATAGCATCTCAACTGAATAGCATCTCAACATATTCAATAGTCACTCCCCTCACACAGACAATTTGTCCATGTCACTTGGTAGACATTTAAATAGATAAAGGAGAAGATACAAAAATGAACAACAGGATTCTAATGCTGTGTTTGGCTCGTGCGTGCGTGTGCCTGCCCTGACACAGACCCCCATTTAATGAGCTATCAGCATGTCACATCAATTCTCCTGATTCACGCTGCCCTTGGGCACAGATCTATCAACAACTTACCCTCTCCAAGTCATCACGTCAACCACTAAGTTAAAAAAATAAACAACCTAAAATCTGTATCTTGGGGCAACTCCATACAACTCTTCATTACTTCAATAAGGTGAGTGATGGTGGCCCTATTGGGACAAGAAACAAGAGAGAATGCACATTCTCTAGCCAAACCACAGTGGGTCTCCATGGCAACCCCAGGCCCTATATGATGAGCCAGTAACAGAGTCCACCGTTGCCCAATGCTAAACAGCCAAACAATAATTGACAGACCTCAGCTCATTGCGGCACTGAAAACTCAATAGCAGAGATGATGCGAGCATGAAAGAGATATAGAGTCCTGGGGCCAGGTTAGAGAGATTAAAGTAGATGTCACGTGTCAAAAGTTTGATTGATGACCCTATGTGAACCTATGTGAACGCTATGTGAACCCTATGTAGTGATGACGTGTGCATGTCTTCTGGTCAGGCAAGCCTGGTTAGGTGGGGGCTATGGGGTGAGTAAGGGTCCATTTGACAGGCCGTTAATGATTGATGACCCAAGCCTGATAGGCAAGCCTGGTTAGGTGGGGGCTATGGGGTGAGTAAGGGTCCATTTGACAGGCCGTTAATGATTGATGACCCAAGCCTGATAGGCAAGCCTGGTTAGGTGGGGGCTATGGGGTGAGTAAGGGTCCATTTGACAGGCCGTTAATGATTGATGACCCAAGCCTGATTTATGACCCTATGTAATGATTTATGACCCTATGTCATGTAGAAGGGTGCATGCCCAGGGTTGAGTAAGTGACCATGTGTCAGGTCAACCTGTTACTGTTTCTCACGGTTTGGGTTGGTTAATGCCCCTTATAAAGCGCCTGAACAATTCCTGTTTAAGAGTGCACAAGATCTTAAGAATAACCATGGAATTTGGGATCGGTACCAAACAAGTGATGACGGTAAGAACTGAAGCAGGCCCTCGGGTTGCCCATAGAGCAAGGGCAAAGTATCAACCAGCAATATATGATGCGCCAAAAAAACGTTTTTTAAATGTGTATAGAACCCAAATACCGCCAGCAAATGCTCTGACAGATCAAGTGTTGATGTCTAATGGCCAGCAGTGGGGGTATCGGTTTGATTACCTGGCCTGTAGAGTGACCCTCTATACGGTAGATGAAGGAGAAGAATATACAGACCAGACTGTAGGCTTGGAATATGGTGTTGAAGACTGGTCGGTTTTTCGCAAGGTTGTATGTCCTGAACTGAGCCTTATCACCAAGGGGTATAGTGTGTTCACGGGCCACGAGACCCGTTGGGAAGGTACCCCTGACTCCTCAGGACAAATATTTCACAGGGTGAAAATACAAAGAAAGAATGGCCGACCGTGCGGCAGCGTGGAGTTCTATATCGGCACCGAGGCAATCCGAAACCACAACCTTAGGGGTGGTGGCCTGACTGGGGATACCCGACTGCGTCTGCTTATTCCTTTTAAGAGTTGGGATGTACTGGAATTGAAAATGTTGCAACCGTTGGATGCTCTCTTTGTACAGAGCCAACAGCGTCAGAGCCTTGTTCATTTAAAGAAGTGCATAATATATACGAATCGTAAAGATTACGATGCAAAAGAGCCTCAAGAAGATACAGCGTCAGAAGAAAACTAAGTAAGCGGATGCTTTAACCCCGCCCCCCCAGATACCCAAGGGCCTTGTTCTACAATAAAAAGAAAAAAGCAGCCAGTTCTTCATTTCAGCATACACCATGGATCTCCAGACCACCGACACTAAAGACTCTATGCCACGAAGCCCTACACTCTACGCACCCCTGGCAAGACCCGTGACACCCCCGACATTTACCCAGCCTGAGGATGTGTTTGATGGGGTGGCCAGTACTATTTTTGTGGATACAATCAAGGCCTCTGTAGCTACACTTTTAAACGTGGTGATTGGCGAATATATACGAGAAAAATGCATCGGCTGTGAGATCAATCATCCCAGCCAGCGTCGTCATCCTTGCCTCTACGACCCTCCTAGATACTACTTTTTCAATCATTTTGAGGAGCTGGTGAAAAGACTGTGGTCCTGCCGTTTTATACCAGCGCTGGTCATCGCCCTGGAGTCTATGGGTATTGCGCCGTCTATCCCTAGAGTTTACGGGGTAACCGAAGCCTTCCTACATGAACTGAAGGAGGCCATCTTCATCCATGAGAAACTCAAAGAAATCCGACACACCCTGGTGGACGACAACAAATACAGGGAAGCTGTGGTGGCTGATGTGATGCTTTTCTGGCTCAATAAATCCCAAGAGACCGAGTGACATTTTGTTTATTTAGAGCTATGGGTAACTATGTGTCTACGATGTTTGAGCGAATAAATACATTTTTTCTTTTGAGAGACCTTACAAATGTTATGCATCAGATTATTGAAAATAAAGTGAACAATGTAAAGTTCTACACAACCCACAATACAGGGGTTATTGTAGAGCGTGTGTTAAAAATGGAGCAAATCATGAAACATGTCCGACATACGGGCGAGAGTTTACAATGGTCACATATGGTATCAAGGCTTGTTGAGGATTCTGAAGAACTAGAAATAACTTTGGCTAAGATTTTACATTATTTGTTTGAACCACCCTTTAATGTGAATGTGTATCATATTTGTTGTTTATATACTTATATATCAGACGTGTGTGTTTTAAAAATTCTGCGAAACAAACCTGTAAATCTAAACAATATATACAGGGTGTTGCATGCTGTGATTGTTGAGAAAACGGGGACTTGTATCTTGCAACAAATCCTGAATTGTCTGTATACGTAATAATTGTTGCATTCTTAAAATAAAAATTCACAAACTGAAATGTTGTCGTTATATGAAAGTGGCTCATTATAGTTATTGTACCTCAGAGAGGCAAGAAGGATGGCTGAGCAGCTGTTGAAAAACATATATTATAATCCCTCTAACCCCGGGTCTTATGGGGGTAAAGAGCGTTTACAGAGAGCTATAGTCGAAGAAACAGGTAGTCTGTTAAGCGATGCTAAAGTGAATGAATGGTTATCAGAGCAAGATGCCTACACTCTACATAAACCTGTAAGAAAACATTTTCCAAGAAATAGAGTTTTTTCTACGCATCCATTATCCCAATTTCAGGCGGATCTATGTGACATGCAGTCCCTTGCCGATAAAAATGATGGAAATCGCTACATGCTAACGGTTATAGATATTTTCTCTAAATTAGCCTATGTAAGGGTGTTAAAAAATAAGAGCGGGGCAGAGGTGACCAGGGCCTTTGAATCGATCTTGAAGGCAGGAGGCGCCCCCAAGAAAGTGCAGACGGATGGCGGAAAAGAATTTTTTTATAAAACATTTCAGAAGCTAATGAATAAGTATAATATAGTACATTTTGCTACAGGCTCTGATTTGAAAGCTTCGGTTGTGGAACGCTTTAATAGGACTTTGAAAGAGCGGATGTGGCGCTATTTTACAGCTCACAACACCAACCGATATACAGACATAGTTCAGAATTTAGTAAACGGGTACAACCACAGCTACCATAAGACTATACGTATGAAGCCCTCGGAGGTCTCTTCGGAAAACTCTTTTCAAGTCTTTAAAAATATGTATGGTTTGTTCCCACTTCGCCGTAAGAAAAAAATGACTTTTAAATTCCTAGTGGGTGACTTGGTGCGTATATCAAAGTTGAGGGGTGTTTTCGACAAAAAATACGAACAAGGCTTTAGCTCGGAGTTGTTTACCGTTACCGAATGTCTGCCACGCATTCCGCCGGTCTACAAATTAAAAGATTATGACGGGGATCTTATAGAGGGATCTTTTTATGAGAAGGAATTACAGAAGGTCCAGTTGGGTAAAGACAAAGTCTTTCACGTGGAGGAGATTCTAGATCAGAAGAGAGAAAAGGGTAAAAAATGGTTGCTGGTCCGCTGGAAAAACTGGCCTCAAAAGTTCAACAGTTGGGTATTGGAGCAGGATGTGGTGGAGGCAACGGGGCTTAATTTAAACCCCTAGTCATGATAACTAGCGCATCATTCGCGTGTACACAGTTGGGCATCATGGAACACAGCGGCTTCTACCTGACTCTCCCCAGTAATGCGTCGGCACAGATATATCGTAATAATCAGAGTTCGAAGTATACAACCAATTTTCCAAAGCCTATAGAGTTATCAGAGGCTTGGGAAGTAGGTCTCAGCGAGATTACATACCCCCATAGTTGGTATAATATCAAAGCTAAGGACCGTGATTTTTATTGCAAAAGGTTCTCGGAACCTGCGAAACTTATTAAGCTTAAAAAAGGTTTCTATAGAACCGTCGACAGGATCGTCTCAGAGTTGAATGAACACCTAACCCTGAACAAGATGGAAATATTCCTATTCTACAATCCAATCCATAAAAGGATACAAATCTCAGGGCCTGCTAACGGAGGTATAAAGACCAGCGGTAATTTATCCTACATGTTGGGGATGGGTCCCAATAAATGGACGTATGTGAACGATAAATTATTCCCATTCCCTGCGGATATACATGCAGGCTTTTACAACATATTTGTCTATACCGACATCATAACCTATCAAAGGGTCGGAGACAGCTGTGTGCCCCTCCTGCGAACAGTTCATATAGACGGCAAGGATGGGGACATCGTCACTGTCAATTATGACAAGCCGCACTACGTACATGTCAGCAAGAACTATATTGAAAACATTCTGGTTGAGCTTAAAACGGATCAGAACGAAAACATTGAATTTACTTATGGTAAAACGATTGTAAAACTCCACTTTAGACCCACCAAAACCTCTCTACATATATAATAGCTGTATTATATTTATAAACATAATACAAATAAAAGTGTTATGGAGCACCATCAGCTCGACCCTAACCGTTATGTTTCATACTATGTGGATCAAGTGGGTAATGGACTACCAGGATATCATGGAGCGCCGACAATGTATGGTTCGGGGATAGGAGGTATATTCCGTAACCTCTTCAGGATGGTTTTACCGTTTATGAAGAGAGGCTTCAGCATAGCCAAACCACATTTAAAATCAGCGGCTAAAAATATAGTAAGTGAGGTTGTAGCCAATGCTATGACCCGAAGGGCGTCACCAGAGGTGGAGCATCAAGAAGGCTCGGGGATTATGATATTGTCTCGAAGGCCAAAAAAGAGACCCCCTGGTTTAAGGCGTAGACCTGCACCTAAAAAGCGGCGGTTAACTGTTAAAAGAACCTCAGTAAGTCAAAGACGGGGTAAAGTGAGGAGGTCTGTACCAAAACAGGCTAAAAGAATACTAGGAAGTATTTTCTAAAAGAATAAGTGACATGGCTCTTTTACATCGAATGTCCTCTGAAGCTATAAAGACAGAACTTGATCTTTTCACGGCACCGTTAACGCAGCATTCAATAGATAGATCCAGTTATGTGGAGATAGCCCCTCTCTCTGCTATTACCGATAACGGGCCTATCGAATTTTTCATACCAGGCCATGGTGACAACTATCTGGACCTCAACAACACCTTGGTGCATTTACGTCTAAAAGTGACCAAAAGAGATGGGTCTAATATTGCAGACGATGCCAAAGTGAGTCTCATTAATTACCCCTTGGCCACCATTTTCTCCCAAGTTGATGTGACTTTGGGTGAACGCCTAATCAGTCAAAGCAGCGCTACATACCCTTATAGAGCCATCATGGAGTGTTTACTAAACTACTCCGAAGACACTCTCAAAACCCAATTTAGCGCCGGGCTGTTTAGCAAGGATACTGCAGGAGCCTCTATGGAATCGACAGACCCTTCCACCGGTGCAAACAAAGGACTAGCGGCACGAGCTCGCTACTGCGCCGAATCTCGAGAGTTTCATTTGCTAGGCCCTATACACTCTGACATTTTCTTTCAAGAACGGTTACTCTTAAATTCGGTTGATTTAAGATTAAAATTAACCAGGGCCAAGGATGATTTTTGCCTGATGTCTCCCCAAGACGGGGATTTTAGTTTGAAAGTGTTGGGGGCAACCCTTTTTATTAAAAAAGTATCTGTATCTCCGGCCGTGCGCCTGGGTCACTCACATGCTTTGATGAAAGGAAATGCCCTTTACCCTCTCCAAAGAATTACCATGAAAACCTTTAGCATACCTGTGGGCAGTAGAATCTGCAGTCAAGAAAACCTATTTCTAGGCCCTTTACCTAGATATGTGGTTATAGGTCTGGTTGATCACGCCTCTAATACGGGCAGTTTAGATAAAAAACCCTTTAATTTTCAGCACTTCAATGCAGAGTATGTAGCGCTCTGTCAGGACGGACGTCAGGTTCCGGCGAAGGCTTTCCAACCACAATTTAATAACAACATATCTGTGCGAGAATTTTACAATCTATTCCTGGCTACAGGGCGACATCTAAAAGATCTCTCTTTACCTATTGACAGAAATGATTTTGCAGAGGGTTACACATTGTATGCTTTCAATTTATCACCTGATGATGACACCTCAGGAAATCTGTCTGTGGTGTCCCAAGGTAACCTCAGGCTGGAAATGCGTTTCCGTACACCTTTAGCCTGTACAGTTAGCATGATTGTTTACGCATGCTCTGATTCAATCTTGGAAGTGAATGCCCGAAGACAGGTCTTAGTGGATTATTATTAAGGACCTTTGAACAAAGACATGAATACCCAAGAGTTGGACGGGCTCATGAGCCGCTTGATTGGAAAACAATTTTGTGGAGTGTTGGCTTGTGATGAATTACCTATGGAGATATGGTCTGAGAGGCCTGCAATGTTTATTGTCAATACCCATCCTAAACACATGCCTGGTGAACATTGGCTAGCTATGACATTAGAACAGGAAGGTGGACGAAAAATCTCAACTTTTTTTGATTCCTATGGCTTTCCCCCCGGTTTTTCACATTTCCCTAAATCTATTAAAGATTTTTTGACCCTAAACGGTACAAAGATCTACTACAACATCAAACAAGTGCAAGATAACCTTTCCACTACATGCGGTCACCACTGTGTATTTTACCTGTGCCAAAGAGCCCGGGGAGTTTCTTTTGAAGATGTTATGTCTCTTTATAAGGATGATTTAAGAAGTAATGATAACCTTGTATCTTGTTTTGTTAGAAAATATCAAAAGTGTTCAAATGTGTGTCCTTTAAGAACGCGTAATCAAGGCGTATGCTCACGTCATATGTTTCAAGAATGCCACAAATGTTAACTTGCTTATTTTTCAAATAAAAAATTTATTGAATTTAATCATAGTCATTCAAAAGTCATTTTCAAAAGTCTAACCACGCCGAGAGATCGGGTTTAGGAAAAGGTCCTGAGACGTTCATGGGAGTAAATGAGTTAGCATCATCGCTTTCATATGGGGCCGGTGTCGTTGGGGCATCTTTAGGGGTGCTGTATCTCGTTGAAGGCTTTTGTTTTAAAGCTTGAATCTGTTGACGAAGCTTATGGTTGGGTACACCGGAGAGGGGGATGTTGAGGATTGCCAGGGCCTTAAGAAACTGACGCCAGCCGGGAGGCCTTCGGTCATCAGCAACCTTGTGGGCAGCCGTGGTACTTTTAAGCAAGTCCTGCATATGGGACCCCCTAACCACAGAGCCCTGAAGGATAAACTCTCCAGAGTCGTTCCAAGCAGCTATCCCCTTTGAGTCTTTTATCTTGTTCATAATGTATTTAACATTCTTCCTGTTACGTAAAGGCACATGTGTCAGTAGGTCATGCATAACTTTATCTTCAAATGGCATTTGAGCTTCACCCGACATATTATCTCCACTAGGTAAGATCGACGGTACAGGCCTTACAGGGGCATGGCTATCGTTAGGTTCGACATCTGTTAAAGGGTCCGGTAGGGAAAGGGTTAAATGGTTAGTCTCTCTCTCCCCTTGCTTTACCCGAGTCAAATACCTTTGCATTAGGTTTGTGTATTTTTGAATCTTATCATAGGGGTTCAATCCTTTTCGGTTCAAAACATCCTTCATGGCCGTATCCAAATCATTTTCCGCTGTTTGTCTGATATCTTCAGGACCCTGCATTTGTTTTTTAAGTCTATCCAACTCTTGTTGAGGCACCAAGTACATTTTAGTGGCCATCACACCACGTGTTCAACCACCACGTCTGGCCGCAATAAGGCTGGTGATGAAGGGCACGGCTATACTGAGTAAAGGTAGAAGAAAACCCCCAGACTGTTGTATACTATGTCTTTTCTTTTGAAGACTGGCCCTTTTATTGGCAAAGAGTTTGATCGCTGTCTTTTGTCTCCTTAATTTTTTCAATTGGTTCAGGGTGAGTGGAATGCGTCCTTTGAGAAGATTCAAAGCAATCTCACATAGGGCTAATATGAGATCTGAAGAACAGCGACCCAAGATGGCCTTCCGTTCTTTAGCTGTAGAACCTACTAGCCTTCTCAAGAGGGGGAGGTTTCTTTTTAAACGCAGAGACATAGCGTTTACTTTTTAGGAAGGTATGCAGCAGGCCTCTCCCCCGGAAACAGCCCTGTACGTAGCCTAAGGTGTTCTGGAGTATTTGCTTTTAAATCCACGATTAAATAAGAAAATGGCTCTTTGGTAGCGTCCTCATAGCTCTCCATAAAGTATGATTTCCGTCCAGGGTACATCTGCTGAGCTAGAGTGCTAATTTGCAGTTTGTCTCTAGGATTTTTAAACAATACCATGTAGTTGGCATTCAAGCTAATGGTCCGACTATTTTTACCTTGGTGAAACACATTCTGGACCAAGTAAAGCACGGACAGGTTTCTATGATGAGTATATTGGGTAAAAGCTCGTGCAATTTCAGGGTGTTCGCTACCAGCAAATAGCATATCGTCCAAAACCAGCAGATTATTTACATGTGGGGGGAGAAGTTCATCATCAGACAGAGAATCGGGTATTCCTTCAACAAACTTGATTTTTATTGTCTTCAATAATTCATCATACAGAGGTTGGTAACATGAATAACACCATACAATATTGTCAGGCTTTTGAGATAACACATGTTCAGAATTCTCTAAAATACTTTTTACAAAAAAAGTTTTACCACTGTTTGAAGGGCCTGCAATTAATGCTGAAAAAGGCAATTGTAGCCGGGGGTCAAAACCCTCGACAGCAGTCATAATATCTTAAGCTTTAAGACACACTGGGGCTTGTAGCATAAGTCAGTAGCCAAAGGGCAATGTGGTACCGTCAGGCAATAGCTGTCTCTTGTCATAGACTACCCTGAATCTTTTAGTGAGTGGTGCGTTTCTTAGATGGACCACATCTAAGTACTCCAACCATTGAATGGAACCACTAGAGTAGGCCTTGAATTGGCGTCGGTAGTTGTCTGGCGATGGGATAGCTATAGATTCAGGAGTTAGATAGTGTGTACGATAGGTTTTCATGCACGCTGATGCAATAGTTGTACAGCTCCAGGGGTCAATGCCCGCATCTTTGATTACCTCTTCTCTGAATCTGAGGCATCCTTCACGAAGTATAACAACGTCATTGTCACAGTATGATTCCATCTCTTTATGGAAATCAAAAGTGCCATGTCTTACGGTCTCGTACCATGTCATGAATCTCTCACGCTCTTTGGGAGACATTTGATCACACCCGTACATTTCGGGGGCTGGATAAGATCCTATATAATGTAGATTCTCCTCAGATGTGAAGAAATGAGGGAAATAGCCTTTGACAGAGTTTTCAAAACCCAAGGCCTCTGGCATTTGAGCCAATCTCATGGGTAAGAAGCTTAAGCTGTCAATGTATCTCTGTTTGAAGGCGGGGTCAACAAAGCATAATATTTTACTCCCTTGAGCTATGACACTGGGTGCCACGCCTTGCTGTATCAAAGGGTTCAGAAGCAGATAGGAGTCATAGGCCCTAGCATTGTGAGCTATAAACGTGAAGTTTCTGTACTGGGCTTTTCTAAAATGTTTTAGAAAGAGCCGGGCACAATTGGGTCCCTCGGCCGACCATTTTTCACCCTTGAAAGTCATGGTTGACACAAAAATAGGCAAATGAACCCCTGATTGCTGATTTGTCTCAAAATCATAAAACACATATTTCTCTGTATGTTCATCTTCAGCCAAGGGCTGAATGTAACACTCATGTGTTACTTCTTGAACCGCTTCCGCGTCTCTGCTTTTCAAAGGACCTTTACAGATTGGGCAGTGTATAATTCCACAAACATGAGGTTTAGGGCTATCTATTTTAAGGTTGTAATTGCAATGACATTTTGGACATTTCTTGTTAATGTCACAACTGCTTACAGATTTACATGCCTTGGGATGCCATGTTTCAGTTTTGTGTTTTTCGTAACAGTAGGCCGAACGACATGTGCGGTGACAATCCGCACAGGGGGTCAAGTTTAGCGGCTGCATAGGGCAATGTTTATCCAGACATACTGAACAGTTGTAACGGCACGAGTGCCCCCCCATGCGTGTGTAGCCGGTATGACAGGCTGGACAGACATATGGCGCGCCTAAAAAGGCTGTGATGTTAGTTACGGCATAGTAATGCTCATTTTGCACATAAAAGTACATAGTCTTAGGATGTGGTTCGGGTATATTTTGGAACTTGAGGAGAGCGTCATTAGCCCTACTGTGGTACAAAACCACAATCTTGATGTTCAGAAAGTTTTCAAATTTGACTATGTCTGAGAAAGCCACAGCATCCTGTATACCGAGACCCACCGCAGTTTGTAGCTCTCGAGCTTTTTGTAACGCGGCTTGATCAGTACATCCTGGGCTGAGTAAGTGGGCCAAACCTATGGCAAAACATAGCTTATTACCTGGATTGTGAACGTTTATGAGATAGGCCCTTTTATTGCTTATGATTTCGGACTGCATTAAACTCTCGAGCTTTCGTCTCTGACCCCCGCCCCCTTGTGGTTGTCGTACTAATTGTACTACAAGTTCGAGGGTCCTATCTGCTAGCACGTTTAAATTTGACTGAACAAGGCGTTCTAGCAGTTTAACAAATTGTTCAAGCTCTGCTTCACCATTCTGTAAAATAAGCGATACCTTGCTCTGTAGACTGTCTCCACAAATTTCCAACTGTAAGAGATCCCTAGGTTCGCTATAATCTCTAATCCTCGCTAACAGTTCATTCAAAGTGTCCATAAGCATTACGTAAAACACAGCATATTCCCGAATCTGACCCCCCCATGCGAAATTGATAAACTGGCGAACCTCAATATTGTTGAATTTATTTCGACGCAAAACATGTACACTTCGATCAAGACCTCCCCCCTCCAGATTTGCTAGGCAATTGTCCAACTGTTCAAAAACATCGTATTGGGTTTCAGACTCTTCGGACATTGGTGTTAAAGGCTGATTTATAGGTGTCTGGGGTGCTGAATTAAACCTAGCGCTCTCGTTCTGTACACTGATCTCAAGACCGCCCCCCTCCAGATTTGCTAGACATTTGTCCAACTGTTCAAAAACATCATATTGACTTTCAGACTCTTCGGACAATGTTGTTAAAGGCTGTCTTAGAGGTGTCTGTGGGGCCGAATTAAACCTAGGGCTCGCGTTAAGCTGGGTAATTAGAGATATGATGGTTTCGGGAATCTGTGTTAACATGTTTTCCTCGGAAGGCCCTGACTCATTCATACGTGTAATAATGTCTATGAGTTCGGAGGGAATCTGGGATAATAGATTTTCATCTATTGTCATTATGTCAATTACCCCCGAATCATTCATATGGTTAACTATATCTTGGAGCTCTGTAGGGATCCTGGCTAAGAGGGTTTCAATTGTCTCACTTTGGTCTATAGGGGGCGCCATCTGTCTAATTAAGGATGTGTGTGTGTGTGTGTGTTTACATGTGTGTTTTTTAACGGCGGTATTTGCTTGTTTTAGCCCTAATGTTTTTTAACATACGGGGTAGCTCGCTACGCCAGAATGACACATCCTGATTGTATTGATGCTCGAGTAGAATACACATGCGCCTCTGGAGTAGAGCCTTTCGTGATTTTAAACCCAGGGTAAACGCTTTGAAAAAACGTTCTTGGTCTATTTCAGAATCTGCTGTTTCCCCCACAGAATTGGCCGATTCAAGAAGGTTGGCAGCTTCACAGAACATCAAATCGTCTACCTCAGAAATGTCATTTAAATCTTTGACATCATCAGGTTTCGCTGTTTTCTTGACTGGTGTCTTTGGAGCCTCCTCGGGGATGCTTGTCTGGGCATCCTCCGATGTTTGTGCGTTGTGTTTATAAGCCGGTGAGGAGTCTGAAATAAAAATAATACATACAAAAATAGGTTATTAACCCTAAAATATGTTAAAAATGCCAAATACATTTCAGATATAAGCCTATATATTAACAATACATTAATTAAATACCTCGGCTTTTTTGACGAGGGCTGTTCTGAAGAAGCTCTGAAACCAGGGGCTGATGTCTTTGTTCAACCTGTATTACAGCATCTGCAGGTTCGGTAGATGGTGAGCCTGAAAAAAATAAAATAAAAAAAAAAAAACAGCATTAGGCCTTGTTTTAACATATTCCGGCATAAAAAAAATATATAAATATTAAAATAATAATATATATAAATAATAATATATAATTGATTCATACCTAGTCCTTGGAACGACGTCTCGTGAATATCGGCCAAGTAGAATTGTTCGGGTGAAGCGGAACTGTGGATCTGAGCACTAATTATCCTTTGGTGTTTAGAAATATGGGGGACAACGTTGTCCTGGCCAAGGGGAGTTGACCTGCCGTTTAAAGTCTCTGTTCGCTGCTTTTGTGTAAATACATCCTGGGAGTAGGGCAGAATTGTCTCGTAGTCATATGCTTCGCAGAAACCGTTCAGGCTCCATAGGGCCTCGTTTAACCTTCTAGGCTTTAGGTCCTCTGTAAACATATAAAATAACTTTTAATATAAGATGCCCACACTTTTTGTTTTTAAGGTATAAATATTTTTATGTATGGAATTCTTGGAGCTTACTTACGTTGACAATTCAGGGCCGGCGTTTGTTTGTCTGCACTTTGTTTCGGAGCCCCATTGGATGGTTCGAGCTCAGTTATACCTCGGAGTATCTGCGTGAATGCTTCAGAATCTATAAAACATTCAACAATATTAAAGCTATAATCACTTTAGCTAATATTGCCTTGTTATACGGTAAGCATACTGATCCTAATGATTGTTTAATATTTCTATAACATCCCACGCTTTTCAAACAATTCCCCACAACAACCAAATCTAATAAAGATTTATTTCAAGAACTCACCTTGCGATAGATCCATTAGACTGTTTTCCCCGATTATCTTTTTTAACGCTTCAGTCCGATAACGATTCTTGGAGTTTCTGGAGGTGCTGTTTGCATCGGAACTAAAACGCTGCTAACATTGCCCATGGTTTCTAGCGCTTTTGTACCCTACGACCTAGAGAAAAACCCCTGAATGATTTTTTACATAGCATTTGGGGTTTGTCGTTTTTTTCGGGCTATACCCCCGCCCATGGTATATTTGACACATTTCAAACACATGGTATTGGGTGTGTCTAAACATTAGGATCCTTTTGGAGCTTCTAAAATCTCCGGGGTGCTAGCACCTAGATGCATGGGGGTGGGTTGGTCTCGACATCGCTGGGATGAATGACTTTTTAGCCCACCTAAAAAAATAGTTTTATGAAAGGCCTTTAAGATTAGGAGTCGTAAGACACAATATTATTGTTGGGGGGTAGGCATCTGTTTTGCAGGCTAGTGTAAACCTTGGTTTCAAACGACCCACCAGGCATGCAAGGGTATTTTTTTAACAAACAACCCGCCCCCCCCCTTTTTCTGTTTTTGAAACACACACACACACACACACACACACACACACACACACACACACACACACACAGCCACTACAGAAAACTCCCTCACGCACATACGCGCGCACATGGCTTTTTCCGCAAGTTTTTTCTCAGGGACAGACTGCGCTAAGAGTGAACAAACGCGAGAGTTCATAACGTGGTGAGATTCTGATTTTAAAACCATTTATTTCATTCAAAATATTTAGTACATACATTTTATATCCTTACATTCTTAAGGTATTTTACGATGCCTTTCTTACAGATCCTGGGAGCTTATGCAACCAACCGCCATTGTCCGTGTCGAGTTCACCCTCAAAAGGCAAGGCTCTCTTGCTAGGTCCATCAACACTTGGTAAGTTTTCACTCCAGGGGTAGATCCTCCGTCGGGCCTTTTGGTCTTGACTCTGTCTCAAGGAAAGCCTCGCCCAGCGCTTTAACTGTTCCCCATTTTGGAAGAGAATGTCCAGCTTATTCATAAGTGTTATGAAAATTGGATAATCCACCCATTTAAAACTAAACACAGGAATAAAAAAGTTTACATGTTTGCGTGCTCTGGAAGCTACAGGAGAATTGACAGACTTTGTAGCATTATACTTATCATAAAGGTCACAGGCTAAAATTGTCACTTTGTTGTCAGGGCTATAGTCCATTGAAGCAATTCTTAGAGCCTTGAGATCACTGCGGCCGCAGACCTGTTCTTCCAACGCATATCCTGGCACATTTGTAACACTTAGGACCTGTTCAATTTTACAAAGAGCCAGCCTGATGTTTAGCCATTCTCTCATCCCCAGAGCCGGGGGAAAACTCCCAGGTTTTGCAGGATAAAGGGGTTTGGGTCCACGGTCTGTGAATATCTTTACCGTAGAATCCTCCGGGTGGAATATGTAAGACATGTGGCCCTCACTCGTACCCAAAAATCCTTTAAAACATTCTGGAGCTTCACACAGAACTTCTTCAAGGCTTTGGTCACTGGGTTCATGACAAGCCGAGCATAACATCCCTAAAATTGGCATAGGTGTCATTTTTGTTTAATATTCAGGGGGGTTATCATGTACAGTCTTAAACAGGTATTGTTCAGGCGCTTTATAAGGGGCCTTAACCAACCCAAACCGTGAGAAACAGTAACAGGTTGACCTGACACATGGTCACTTACTCAACCCCAACAACACCCCTGGGCATGCACCCTTCTACATGACATAGGGTCATAAATCATTACATAGGGTCATAAATCAGGCTTGGGTCATCAATCATTAACGGCCTGTCAAATGGACCCTTACTCACCCCATAGCCCCCACCTAACCAGGCTTGCCTATCAGGCTTGGGTCATCAATCATTAACGGCCTGTCAAATGGACCCTTACTCAACCCATAGCCCCCACCTAACCAGGCTTGCCTGACCAGAAGACATGCACACGTCATCACTACATAGGGTTCACATAGCGTTCACATAGGTTCACATAGGGTCATCAATCAAAATTTTGACACGTGACATCTACTTTAATCTCTCTCAGGTTGTATTACAAGCAGAGGGAGATGTTTAGCTTTACTGGCCGTCAGCAAGGACACTAAAGACCCTTATCGCAGCAGAGAGAGAGAAAGAGAGAGAGAAAGCATGAGAGAGAGAAAGAGAGAGAGAGAGAGAGAGAGAGAGGAAGAGAGAGAGAGGAAGAGAGAGAGAGAGGAAGAGAGAGAGAGAGAGAGGAAGAGAGAGAGAGAGTGAGAGGAAGAGAGAGAGAGAGAGAGAGAGAGAGAGAGAGAGAGAGAGAGAGAGAGAGAGAGAGAGAGAGAGAGAGAGAGAGAGAGAAAGCACGAGAGAGAGAGAGAGAGAGAGAGAGCGAGAGAGGTAGACGGCAATATGATATACTCAGTGAGGTTGATAATGTGAGAGAATTCTCTTCTCTCACCTCTCACGGCACCAGAATGATCTCTGTTCTGTATAATTTCACCCTAGTCCATCTAAAAACCTCAACAGAGAGATAGTATGGTGTAACATGTTTACTTTTAAACGCACCATTAAAGGACGCTGATAAACAAACAACCTCTCTATGGTCAGGGCGTGACATTGGATCCATTGGATTCTCCAAAGTGGTTTAGGTCAGGGTGTGACTAGGGGGGTGTTCTAGGAGGTGTATTTCTATGTTGGTGGTTTTGTATGGTTCCTAATTAGAGGCAGCTGGTAATCGTTGCCTCTAATTGGGGATCATATTTAGGAATCCTTATCTCCCACCTGCTTTGTGGGATATTGTATGTGTTTAGTTGCCTGTGTGCACTTCATGACTTCACATTTCGTTATTAGTTTATTGTTTTGTTTGTTTCACGGAGATTAAAAATATGTGGCAGAATATCCCACCAAACCAGGACCAAGCAGCGTTCCCAAAAGGGAAAGGAGTTTTGGACATGGGAAGAAGTGATGGGTGGATGCGAAACCCTTCCTTGGCGGCAGACGGAATGTAATAATGGAGGACAGTAGAGCGGGTCATCAGTCCGGTCCCATCTGTGCCAGCTTCCCATACTCACCCTGAGAAGCCAGAGACCGTCAGGGAGGCAATGGAGAAGTTGGGAGAGAGAGAGATGAGAGAGCTGTTGTGCAATTGTGTTCTGCTCAACGTTCGACCAGAAGATCCGGTTAGCTGTCTGGTGAAACCTGTGCCGGCTCCACACATCAGATCTCCAGTGCGCCTCCCCAGCCCGGTACGTCATGTGCCAGTTCCCTGCATTCGCCCTAAAGAGCCAGAGACCGTCAGGGAGGCAATGGAGAAGTTGGGGGAGAGAGAGAGATGAGAGAGATGTTGTGTAAGTGTGTTCTGCTCAACATTCGACCAGAGGATCCGGATAGCAGTCTGGAGAAACCTGTGCCGGCTCCACACACCTGGACGCCAGTGCGCCTCCCCAGTCCGGCACGTCCTGTGCCTCCTCCCCGCACTCGCCCTGAAGTGCGTGTCACCAGTCCAGTGCCACCTGTACCGGCTCCCCTCACTAGGCCTCCAGTGCGCATTCACAGTCCAGAGCTTCCGGCGACGGTTCCCAGTCCGGATCTTCCGGCGACGGTTCCCAGTCCAGAGCTGCCGGCGACGGTTCCCAGTCCAGAGCTGCCGGCGACGGTCCAGGTTCCGGAACCTCCAGCGACGGTCAACGGTCCGGAACCTCCAGGGACGGTCAACGGTCCGGAACCTCCAGCGATGGTCAACGGTCCGGAGCTTCCAGGCAAGGCGTCCAGTCCTGCTCCAGGGAAGGCCTTCCTCTGCACTGGTGGCCAGTCCAGACACGGCGTCCAGTCCATCTCCAAGCCTGGAGCCTCCCTCTGCGCCGGTGCCCAGTCCAGGCACGGTGTCCAGTCCAGCTCCAAGGCCGGAGCCTCCCTGTGCGCCGGTGCCCAGTCCAGGCATGGTGTCCAGTCCCGCTTCCTGGCAGGAGCCTTCCTCTGCGCCGATGCCCGGTCCAAGCACGGCTTCCAGTCCAGCTCCATGGCAGGAGTCTTCCTCTGCGCCGGTGCCCAGTCCAGGCACGGCATCCAGTCCCGCTCCATGGCAGGAGCCTTCAACTGCGCCGAGGCCCAGTCCAGGTACGGCGTCCAGTCCCACTCCCTGGCAGGAGCCTTCCTCTGTGTCAGTTCCCAGTCCAGATGCGGCGTTCAACCCATCTCCATGGCCGGATCCGTGGTCGGGGCAGGAGCTACGACCCGCACCGGAGCCGCCACCGACACTATTCACCCCCCCCCCCCCTCTTACCCTCCCCAGTTGGTTTAGGTCAGGGTGTGACTAGGGGGGTGTTCTAGGAGGTGTATTTCTATGTTGGTGGTTTTGTATGGTTCCTAATTAGAGGCAGCTGGTAATCGTTGCCTCTAATTGGGGATCATTTTAGGAAGCCCTATCTCCCACCTGCTTTGTGGGATATTGTTTGTGTTTAGTTGCCTGTGTGCACTTCATGACTTCATGTTTCATTATTGGTTTATTCTTTTTTTTGTTTCACGGAGAAAAAAAATATGTGGAACTATACTCTACTATACTATACTATACCTTGGTCTGCTCATTCTGAAGAACGTGACACTCATTCCAAACTTCGTATATTGTTTTTTATCTGAATGAACCCAGTCTTCTCTATGAATCATACATCAATTGTCTTAAATGATTTATTTACTAACTAAATAATCACAGAAATGGATATAGTTACAAGGAAATGATAGCGGAGGTCCCTAGTGTGCTAAACCGGTATAGCGGCTTGTTAGACAAAGGGACTGAGAAGGGCGTGAAAGATAATTATAACAATTGAAATGCTAATCCTTTGCACATGAACGCACACTCATTCGGGAATAACGCTCAGTTACGCTCAGTGTGTCATCGTGATCTCTGTTGGAAAGTTAGTTTCTGTTGGAGAGTTCTCTCTCTCTCTGCCGTGGTTAGAATGGATAGTTCAGAGTAACATTCAGCAATGTTGTTATAGAGTAGATGTTTCGGCGGTTGTCTGTCTTTGCGTTCACGGGTACATAATTCCTAGCTGCAGATTAGTATCAGAGATTTGTTCTTATTCTGTCGGTATCGATAGTCTCAGAGTTTAACCACGTGGTATGGTTAAGAATTCAGCAATCTACTCAATCCTTAGCCCTCTCGGTTATCGAGGTAAGCTGGTCTGAAACCTTAGCCCTCTCGTGGTTATCGAGGTAAGCTGGTCTGAAGATAAATTCCAAAGGTGGGGGTTATATTCGGAAGAGCAGAAAGGGGCTGTCCCATGACGCCAGATCAATATCTGTGCTCATGGGGCGGGCCAATAATTTAGTTAAACTCCAAAGGGAATTGGAGTTTCCTTCATTAACTTCTTGGTGACAGGGGGGCAGTATTGAGTAGCTTGGATGAATAAGGCGCCCAGAGTAAACTGCCTGCTACTCTGTCCCAGATGCTAATATATGCATATTATTAGTATTGGATATTGGATAGAAAACACTCTGAAGTTTCTAAAATTGTTTGAATGATGTCTGTGAGAATAACAGAACTCATATGGCAGGTGAAAACCTGAGACAAATCCAACCAGGAAGTGGGAAATCTGAGGTTGGTAGTTTCATTTAAGTGATTGCCTATCCAATATGCTGTGTCTATGTGGCCAGATTGCACTTCCCAAGGCTTCCAGCAGATGTCAACAGTCTTTAGAAAGTTGTTTGAGGCTTCTATTGTGGAACGGGGCCGAATAAGAGCTGTTTCAACAAGTGTACTAGGCTGTGGCCAATCAGTTGTTTACTGCGCAGTCACGCGGGCGCGCCATTCCTTATTTTTCCTCTGTAATGAATACGCTATTGTCGGGTTTGGAATATTATTGAACATTTATTATAAAAAGACCCTAAGGATTGATTGTAAACATCGTTTGACATGTTTCTACAAACTGTAATGGGACTCTTGACTTTTGTCTGGATTTTGCGCTCGTGCATTGTGCCTTTGGAATAGTGAACTAAATGCGCGAACAAAACGGAGCTATTTGAACATAAATATGGACGTAATCGAACAAAACTAAAAATTATTGTGGAAGTGGGAGTCCTGGGAGTCCATTCCGACGAAGATCAGCAAAGGTAAGTGAAGATTTATAATGCTATTTATGACTTTTGTTGACTCCACAACTTTGCTGGTAACTGTATGGCTTACTTATGTGACTGAACGCTGTTCTCAGATTATTGAATATTGTGCTTTTGCCGTAAAGCTTTTTTGAAATCTGACACAGCGGTTGCATTAAGAACAAGTTTATCTTTAATTCTATGTAAAACATGTATCTTTCATCAAAGTTTATGATGAGTATTTCTGTTATTTGATGTGGCGCTCTGCAATTTCTCCGGATGTTTTGGAGGCATTTCTGAACATGGCACCAAGGTTTTTGGATATAAATATGAACTTGATCGAATAAAACATACATGTATTGTGTAACATTGAGTCCTGGGAGTGTCATCTGATGAAGATCGTCAAAGGTTAGTGATTCATTCTATCTATATTTCTGCTTTTTGTGACACCTCTCTTTGGTTGGAAAATGGCAGAATGCTTTCTGTGACTAGTTTCTGACCTAACATAATCATATGTTCTGCTTTCGCTTAAAAGCCTTTTTGAAATCGAACAATGGTGTAAAATACTTGTATGGTTGAGGAATTTTAATTATGAGATTTCTGTTGTTTTCAATTTGACGCACTGCACTTTCACTGGCTGTTGGCGAGGTGGGACGCTAGCGTCTCCTGAACGAGAGGTTAAACAGTTTAAAATCACATGACATCATTTCACAAATAGTTTAATCTTTACTCATTCATTTTATTCAACAAGTAGATGCAAGCCTCATAACTGAGACTCTTGTATAAACAGGGTAATGGTAATGTGGCTGTATTGTCTCTCATGAGTTTCACAAAATTGTACAAAACGGACCAGTTCGCTGCTGACTACTTCACCGACCGTTTATACATTCTCCAGAACATGAATATTGTTCAGTTCTCAAGTTCTGTGATGTGGAAGAAATTCCTTTGTTCTCTCTATGAAAACTTACTCTCTCTCTATACTGTCTGGCCAGAAGGAAGAATCTCCTCCAGGCATTTACAACCTGAGATAACAGCAGCAGAGTCCAGCAGTCAATGTAGGAGAGAGAAAGAAGGGGAAGGCACGCTATACCCAAAGAGGGCCACGTCATGACACTGAACAGGTCGAATCCAGGTGAAAGCAATGGTCCCTTATTGACATCACTTGTTGAATCCTGACTGCAACAGTTTCCCGTCTGTATCAAGATTGGTTCACCACCCAAAGGACATCCAGCCAACTTGACACAACTGTGAGAAGTATTGGAGTCAACATGGGCCAGCATCCCTGTGGAACGTTTTCGACACCTTGTTGAGTCCATGGCCCAACGAATTGAAGCTGTTCCGAGGGCAAGGGGGATTTGCAACTCAATATTTAGTATACTATTTTGTGTACTCAGTGTACATGATCCATTATGCATCTCTATGACACAACATACATTGCTTGGACTCACCTCCTATTCTCTCGCTCCCTATCTCACTGTCTGTCTTTCTCTCCGTCTTTCTCTCTCTCCCCTAGTCATGACTGACCCTCAGGGCTGTGCCTTTTACAAATGCCTTCAGACAGATGAACGATGCCTGTCACTGTCACTCCTCTCAGGCGGAAAGCTTATCCACACACACACGCCATTGTCTTGACGAGCGGGAGGGAGAAAGTGATGACAAATACAATCTGATAAATGGCCTAGTTAAGGAAATCATTACAAGGCATTATGAGGTACTGCTCGACTCATGCAGAGGATGGCACTGATCCAGAGGACAGCCGGAATGGAGGATGCAGCCTTTTACAGGACCAATAAAGAGCGTTTGACACAAAACGGTTCTGAAAGGCTCACCACTGGCCAGCTCAGAGAGTGATGGCCACAAGCACAGCAGAGTCCAGCAGTCAATGAGGAATCACATTCTGTCAGCTATACTTGGCTGCTGGACAGCAAACAACCAAAAATGCACCAGAGATGATCTGTCCTCCAAAAGGCACACAGGCGCTACACTCAATCTGCTTCACTGTATAATCAAGCCTCGGAACAACATAGTAGAACGTGGGGCTGGGGGCCGGGGGCCCCTTTTTCATTTTTTTTTTCTTCTGAAAAGCCAGCATTTTTAAATAGACTAGTGTGAACAATATGTACAATCGGGGGGCAGAAAGGGGGCCGCTTTTCCCACACAGAGGATGGCTCTCGCCCTCTCTCCAGCTGTGAGCCCTCATTCAGATGGGAGCACATTTTCTCTATTCAGCTATTCAGTTATGAAGCTGTAATTATCTCATGCATATAATTGAGCTTTTCTTTCTCCTGCTATCACTCTCTCTTGTCGCCGCTCATGCAACTTTGCTTTTCTGTAACAATATAATATACAGCCTTTCCCTGGCTTTCATAGCTTTGTGTTTATTTACTTACTGCCACTGTCTGTAAGATTTCGAGTCATCTCAACTAATGAAATACCCCTTGACGTTAAGACATTTACTGTTGTAATTTGCTTTGGAATGATGAAATACCCATGAAGGCACCATTGAATTGAAGGGAACCATAACCCCCACTGGCTCCATGACTGACCAGGCAAAGTGACCAGGCGAAGAGGACCATAACCTCCGCTGGCTCCATGACTGACCAGGCAAAGTGACCAGGCGAAGAGGACCATAACCTCCACTGGCTCCATGACTGACCAGGCAAAGTGACCAGGCGAAGAGCGAAGAGGACCATAACCTCCGCTGGCTCCATGGCTGACCAGGCAAAGTGACCAGGCGAAGAGCGAAGAGGACCATTACCCCCACTGGCTCCATGACTGACCAGGCAAAGTGACCAGGCGAAGAGCGAAGAGGACCATAACCTCCGCTGGCTCCATGGCTAACCAGGCAAAGTGACCAGGCGAAGAGCGAAGAGGACCATAACCCCCACTGGCTCCATGACTGACCAGGCAAAGTGACCAGGCGAAGAGGACCATAACCCCCACTGGCTCCATGACTGACCAGGCAAAGTGACCAGGCGAAGAGCGAAGAGGACCATAACCCCCACTGGCTCCATGACTGACCAGGCAAAGTGACCAGGCGAAGAGCGAAGAGGACCATAACCTCCGCTGGCTCCATGACTGACCAGGCAATGTGACCAGGCGAAGAGGACCATAACCTCCGCTAGCTCCATGGCTAACCAGGCAAAGTGACCAGGCGAAGAGGACCATAACCTCCGCTGGCTCCATGACTGACCAGGCAAAGTGACCAGGCGAAGAGGACCATAACCTCCACTGGCTCCATGACTGACCAGGCAAAGTGACCAGGCGAAGAGCGAAGAGGACCATAACCTCCACTGGCTCCATGACTGACCAGGAAAAGTGACCAGGCGAAGAGCGAAGAGGACCATAACCCCCACTGGCTCCATGACTGACCAGGCAAAGTGACCAGGCGAAGAGCGAAGAGGACCATAACCTCCGCTGGCTCCATGACTGACCAGGCAAAGTGACCAGGCGAAGAGGACCATAACCTCCGCTGGCTCCATGACTGACCAGGCAAAGTGACCAGGCGAAGAGCGAAGAGGACCATAACCTCCGCTGGCTCCATGGCTAACCAGGCAAAGTGACCAGGCGAAGAGCGAAGAGGACCATAACCTCCGCTGGCTCCATGGCTAACCAGGCAAAGTGACCAGGCGAAGAGGACCATAACCTCCGCTGGCTCCATGGCTAACCAGGCAAAGTGACCAGGCGAAGAGCGAAGAGGACCATAACCTCCGCTGGCTCCATGGCTAACCAGGCAAAGTGACCAGGCGAAGAGGACCATAACCTCCGCTGGCTCCATGGCTAACCAGGCAAAGTGACCAGGCGAAGAGCGAAGAGGACCATAACCTCCGCTGGCTCCATGGCTAACCAGGCAAAGTGACCAGGCGGAGAGCTTTATTGGCATGGTTGCTTCAGCCTCACTGACTAGGGTGATAAGATGTTCTGAGTCCATTGATACACACAGAGCCTGTATTTGGGAGTCTGTAAGTCATGAGGATGTGCCCAACATTTGCTTTCACATTAACGTTTCACATCAACAATAGCCTATTCAATTCCCACCGTACGCCATCTTTACTCAGAAGGTGGTGGAACAATCCAACACAAAATGTCAAAATAAAACAACAAGACAGTTATTGACTTCCATTTGTTGTGCAAATGTTAATATTGATAACAATGGTTGTCAGTAAATGTCAACAGATCAATATGTTTCAGTCCTCACACTTCTCACTCCAGTGTCCATGGCTACAACGTGTTCCCTGTCTAACACATTCACACAGATGGGCAGAGAAATAGACATCATATTATCAGGCTCTGATGCAAATTTAGAAGCCCCAAAGGCATACCCCTGGGCAATGTGAAAGTCACAATGAGAGAGAGGTGTCATTTTGCAATGTTTATGTATTTTTAGATAGACAACTATAAAATGAGGGTCATGCAACAACATGTTTGTTCATTCTGTCATTAAGGCATGCGCTACATTGAGATCATGTGCTGAGGTTCAAGTGATAAATGTACAGTGCATTCGGAAAGAATTCAGACCCTTACACTTTTCCACATTTTGTTACGTTACAACCTTATTCTAAAATTGATTAAATATGTTTTTCTCCTCATCCATCTACACACAATACCCCTTAACGACAAAGCAAAAACAGGTTTTTAGCCATTTTGGCTAATGTAGAAAAAAAATACTGAAAAATCACATTTACATTAGTATTCAGACCCTCTACTCAGTACTTTGTTGAAGCACCTTTGGCAGTGATTACAGCATCGAGTCTTCTTGGGTATGACGCTACAAGCTTGGCACAACTGTATTTTGGGAGTTTCTCCCATTCTTCTCTGCAGATCCTCTCAAGCTCTGTCCATTTGGATGGGGGAGTTGCTGCACAGCTATTTTCAGGTCTCTCCAGAGATGTTCGATTGGGTTTAAGTCCAGGCTCTGGCTGGGCAACTCAAGGACATTCAGAGACTTGTCCCGAAGCCACTCCCACATTGTCTTGGCTGTGTGCTTAGGGTCATTGTCCTGTTGGAAGGTGAACCTTTGCCTGAGGTCCTGAGCACTCTGGGACAGATTTTCATCAAGGATCTCACTGTACTTTGCTCCGTAAATTTTTCCATCACTCTTGACTAGTCTCCCAGCCCTTGCCACTGAAAAACATCCCCACAGCATGATGCTGCCACCACCATGCTTCACAGTAGGGATGGTGCCAGGTTACCTCCAGGCGTGACATTTGGCATGTCTTTTATTGAGGAGTGGCTTCCGTCTGGCCACTCTACCATAAAGGCCTGATTGGTGGAGTGATGCAGAGAGGTTGTCCTTCTTGAAGTTTCTCCCATCTCCACTCTGTCATAGTGACCATCGGGTTCTTAGTCACCTCCCTGACCAAGGACCTTCTCCCCCGATTGCCTAGTTTGGCCGTGCGGACAGCTCTAGTAAGAGACTTGGTGGTTCCAAACTTCTTCCATTTATGAATGATGGAGGCCCCTGTGTTCTTGGGGACCTTCAAACCTGTCTCGGAGCTCTACGGACAATTCCTTCGACCTCATGGCTTTAAAAAAAAAAACATGCACTGTCAACTGTGGGATCTTATATAGACAGGTGTGTTTCTTTCCAAATCATGTCCAATATATTGAATTTACCACAGGTGGGACTCCAATCAAGTTGTAGAAACATCTCAAGGATGATCAATGGAAACAGGATGCACCTGAGCTCAATTTCAAGTCTCATAGCAAAGCGTCTGAATATTTATGTAAATAAGGTATTTCTGCTTTTTATTTGTAATACATTTGCAAAGGTTTCTAAAAACCTGTCATTATGGGGTATTGTGTGTAGATTGATGAGGAAAACAATTAATTGAATTAATTTTATAATCAGGCTGTAACGTAACAAAATGTGGAAAAAGTCAAGAGGTCTGAATACTTTACGAATGCACTGTAAGGTAGGGAAAGCACCAATTTCCTACAATTATCAAGTTCCTGATGCTATAGTGATACCAGTTTGATTGTTTCATTTCAGACCTCGACTCCTAATTCTTTTGTTATTTGTTCATTCAAGCCTTGTTTGGTGCTATTGTTTGTTTGCTTTGTGTTTCTTTAACAAATCTGTTAAAATATTACAAAAATCTAAGTCATGCTCTCATCAAAAAAACATTTCTCCTTTCTCACACTAAAGACAAGACTCTGATCTATAAACATGCTATTTACGTGATATTGATCCAGAGAGAAAACATAAACAAATACAGTAGCATAGAGTCAAGGGGGCAGGTAGCCTAGTGGTTTAAAGCATTGGGCCTGTAGCCAAAAGGTCGCTGGTTTGAATTCCTGAGCCAACTTGGTGTAAAATATGTTAATGTGCCCTTGAGCAAGGCACTGTACCCTAATTGCTCTGGATAAGAGCATCTGCTAAATGACTTAAATGTAAATAACGATGTGTTACTGAGTACTGGAATACAACACAACCAGTCTTTATATTTCCTCCAGTCACACACATCAACGTTCATGGAGCACCAAATAAAAGGTGATATCGTGTTGAAGTGTCAGCCACAACATTGACAATCAGCCCGTGTGCTGTTGCTTCCTGGTCCAGGCCAGACGCATACCTATTGGTGAACCGCAAGTATCAGTCAGTAGATATCAGTTGACCTTGGACAGAAAATTGGATACCATTCATCAATAGCCCTTTATACTGTAGAACACTGCACTGACACTCAAGTCATGTACTGCAGGCATAGGTCGAGGACTGTTTCTCATGCTGCTGAACCAAACCATCCCCAGTCACCCTCCCCGGAACCAGATTGCTTTGTCACATCTCAGTGACAATAATCCTAGTGACAATTCCTCTGTACCAGACATGGCAGTGTCTTTCTCCATCTCATGCTGCTCGTCTCCAGGCCATTATTCCCCTGACTTCTCCCTTCATGCCCCCCGTAAATGTGCAGATATATGAATCACACATAATGGAAAGTAAATGGCATCTGTCTCCTGGAGCTCACCGCCTCCTAACGCATGCAAAGTACAGCACCGTCTCGCCCGTCATGACTCATGTTGTTGAGAACAAAAATGTTAGACTGGTTGCAATGATATGAGGGGGGTTTAGAAGAGGAAGAGGGAAGGTGAGATTGTATTTCTGGCCCATTGTATACACTTTCTCCATTCCCTTCACGTAGCTTTCTTATTCGATCCCATCACATTTCTGGTAGGTTATGGGTAACGGTAACCTAGGGTTGTATAACATCTCTTTGTCCACTTTTGAGTATTCTGAGAAAATTCCTTTCTTTAATAACATCCAGGGGGACATTCCTTGAATGTCAAATGAGGAGAAAAGAGGAGAGGATGGTAAGGATGAGAGAAGAGAAGAGACGGAGGAGAGGAGAGGGGGAGAGAGGAGAAAAGAGACGGAGGAGAGGAGAGGGGGAGAGAGGAGAAAAGAGATGGAGGAGAGGAGAGAGGAGAGGAGAGGAGAGAAGAGGGGGAGAGAGGAGAAAAGAGATGGAGGAGAGGAGAGGGGGAGAGAGGAGAGGAGAGACGGAGGAGAGGAGAGGGGGAGAGAGGAGAAAAGAGACGGAGGAGAGGAGAGGGGGAGAGAGGAGTGGAGAGACGGAGGAGAGGAGAGGGGGAGAGAGGAGAAAAGAGACAGAGGAGAGGAGAGGGGGAGAGAGGAGAGGAGAGACGGAGGAGAGGAGAGGCGGAGAGAGGAGAAAAGAGACAGAGGAGAGGAGAGGGGGAGAGAGGAGAGGAGAGACGGAGGAGAGAAGAGAGGGAGAGAGGAGAAGAGACGGAGAAGAGGAGAGGAGGAGAGAAGAGATAAGTGAAGAGAGGTGACTATAGAACACCGCTGCACTGGTACTAGACTGTTCTCTTTGTTGTTCAACCCAACAGGGCCCTGCACTTCTGAGGCTAATGCCTCAAATGTCAGAGAATGAAAAGCAGAGCAATTCCCCCAAGTCTTTACACCAAGCCTCCCGTCTATTTAACCTCAATATAACCCAAGGAACTGGGGAATCAACTTACTTTTGGTTTGCAATTAAAACTCACTCATGAATCTCAATTTCTGTATATTGCAGAGGCATAAATGACCAAGGTCCATGTCAATGAACGATTAAGCTAAGTGTGAATGATTGCCTGGAAAAGCGTAGGCATATATTGCTCATTCCTACTCATTCTACATCAAACCTCTAGGCAGCAAATGATGCAGAGTAGAGCGTGCTTGACCTTATTATCCAATTGTAGATGTGGACATATAGCCGTTAGCCATGTGAATGTTCGCTCTTTACTGTGCTGAGGCGTAGGCTATGGAACTCCCATCACACCACCAGAGAGAGGATAATCAGACAAATATGCAATGGTGCTTACAAGAGAACACCTTTACTCACAGCAGGGGCTCCTGTCTGAACTGAACCATAATACAGTATGACTTCAATGCAAACTCCACACTAACCCTTAACTGAGTTTAAATTCCTAATTGGGACCTCTGCTGGGGGTCATTTAAAAGATTATGCTTAAAGAACAAAGGCTTTGTGGAGTTAAACAGGGCTGTAGAGTTTATGGTATCTGTTCTACAGGATATATCAAGATGCTAGGTTCCTCGAGTCGCAATATGTTCTAGAGCAACATGAGTGAGTGAAGCAGAACCCACAATCGAATTGATTGCCTTCATTTGTTTACGTGTTGGTGCGGCGGACTTGCTTGGCTGAGCTAATTGCAACCAGTGCTTGCTGGCGCTCTCTTAAAGAAGACAGGCCTATTTTTCGTCTCTTATCAGCTTAATACCTCACTGAGTTATTTCTTTATTTAGCTTTCCATTTGTATACAGCTTACTCTTGCAGTATTTGAAGTTATGGATGAATTCTCTTCCAAGACGCCATCGCCAATGCCGTGTGTGCCTCTCCGTTTGAAGTATCGCAGAGGAAGATGATTAAGGATGTATAAGACTTGTTTCGTTTTTTTGTTCGTTTTTTTTCCCTCTGCCATGCAGCCGACTTGACAGTCTGGTTTCACGCTAATCAAAAGAATGCTTGAGGAAAATGCGCTCGGTCCGAAGGGGATTTAGCCTGTCCCTAATAGAATCAGAGGCAGATAGAGAAAGGCTGTACGGCTCAGCATTTTGCAGGGCTTAGTTATGTTTCTGAAGGATGGTCCAACTCCCCACGTTACGAAACACACAGGTTGGTTAATTAGAGAAGAGGGCTAGTGTGGTAGCCCTGCTGCACCCCTGCCCATTACCCATCCATACTTATTTGTTCCTGTCATGACAAAATGCATCTACACTTAGAAAAAAAGGTTCCAAAGGGGTTCTTCAGCTGTCTCCGTAGGAGAACTCTTTTCGGATCCAGCTAGAACCCTCTCTGAAAACAATTCTACATGGAACTCAAAGGATTCTCCAATGGGGACAGCAGAATATCCCTTTCAGGTTCCAGATAGACCCATTTTTCTAAGAGACAACCACGCACACAAACATACACCTATACAGATTTCCACCTGATTCACGCAGTTAATGAACAGTTAATGTTGAGATGTGTCTGTTACTTGAACTCTGTGAAGCATTTATTTGGGCTGCAATCTGAGGTGTAGTTAACTCTAATGAACGTATCCTCTGCATCAGAGGTAATTCTGGGTCTTCCATTCCTGTGACGGTACACATGATAGCCAGTTTTATCATAGCGCCTGATGGTTTTGTGACTGCACTATCAAAGTTCTTGCCATGTTCTGCATTGACTGATGTTCATGTCTGAAAGTAATGATGGACTGTCGTTTCTCCTTCCTTATTTGAGATGTTCTTACCATAATATGGACTTGGCTTTTACTAAATCTTCTGTATACCATCCCTACAGTCACGTCAACTCCCGCTCCTTCTCTCCGGCGTTCGGCACTTCATAATTAAGCACACCTGGACTCCATTATCTCAATCATTACCTCCACTTTATCTGGCACTCCCTTGGGTTCCTTCCCCAGTCAGTATTGTTTCTGTTGTTCATGTCTAGATGCTACTCCTACGTTGTATCATTCCATGTTATTTATTATATTAAACTTACCACTTACACCTGCTTCTCGACTCCCAGCGTTTACGTTACGGAATACTGCCTCACAAAATGGAAGCAGCAGGAAATCAGAACATCTCCTAGAAGTTCGACGAGCAGGGATACCTACTTCGTCAACACCACAACCAGATGGCACAACTGGTGACGGCTATGGAAGAGATTCTTTGTTGTGTTCAACGTCTCAAACATACCCGAGAGGCTTTGCCTTCAACTAGCGGAGGATACTCTACCACCAGTCGACCCAGCGAGCCAGCACACCAGCCCATTCATCAACCTGCCTAGGTCAGCGATTCCCGCTTGTCCCTCCCGGATAAATATGACCCTACCCCTTCTAAATAACGTGGCTCCCTACTACAGTGCTCCCTCTACTTTGCACACCAGATGGGAGCTCCTACCACCGAGAGGTCCAAGGTTTCCACAGTTATTTCTCTGCTGACTGGGCGGGCATTGGACTGGGCCATGGCCATTTGGGAGAGAGGGGTTCATGGCTCGGTTCAGAGGTATCTTCGATCATCCATCCGAAGGTAAAGGGGGGAGAGCGCATACTGCAACTATGGCAGGAGGAACAGACGGCGCTCACCTTCTGGACAGAAGTAGCATCCAGTGGATGGAATGAGCCGATGCTTCATACGCTATTCAGAGGAGGACTGCACGAGGAGGTTCAGACGGAACTGGCTTGATGAGACAACAACCTCTCCTTGGATGCACTCATCGTGATGGCCATCTGTCTGGATAACCTTCTTTGGGAGCGTCGTCACTCTCATCCCTGATCTTCCTCCCTCAGTGAACACTTTGGATCAGATCCTGAACCCATGGAGTTAGGGGTCAGCTGAGGCTCTGTCTCCATTGTGGTCTAGGTGGCCACCAGCTCCAGCAGTGTCGTCCCAACTCGGGATCCACGAGAGCAGAGGGACCGTCACGTGATCTTCCACCTCCTGGGGCAGGTGTGAGAATCAACTCTTCATCACTTTCTGCCAAACCCTTTTTGGTGTCGATCGCACTAGCTGACTGTCCCTCATGTACTGTTTCCACAGCATTAGTGGATTCTGGTGCCGCAGGGAACATTATTGACCAGACCATTGCCTCCTTTCTCAACTTCACCTCATACCCGCTCTCCTCTCCTAAACCGGTTCAAGCCCTCGATAATCGTACATTAGGTTCCGGGACCATTACACACATCACCAAACCACTCATCCTCACAGTGGATTCCATCAATCAGGAGATCATCTCCTTCTTCAACACTAGTGCACCAGCTCAAAAGATCATCCTCAGCCTCCCCTGGCTTCAACGCAACAACCCCACCAATCTCATGGTCGAGGATGAAAATCACAGACTGGGCACCCGAATGCCCATCCCCTGGGGTTTCGCGTCAGTTGAGAGTCCTGTGGTTGCCCTTCAGCCCAACTTCTACGGAGGTATACCAGGACCTGTGGGAGGTAGTTTCCAAAACCCTGTGGGGTCAAAATGATCACAAGAACGGTGAGCAAAAATCCCAGAACCACACGGGGGGACCTAGTGAATGACCTGCAGAGAGCTGGGACCAAAGTAACAAAGCCTACCATCAGTAACACACTACGCCGCCAGGGACTCAAATCCTGCAGTGCCAGACGTGTCCCCCTGCCAGTACATGTCCAGGCCCGTCTGAAGTTTTCTAGAGAGCATTTTGATGATCCAGAAGAAGATTGGGAGAATGTCATATGGTCAGATGAAACCAAAATAGAAGTTTTTGGTAAAAACTCAACTCGTCGTGTTTGGAGGACAAAGAATGCTGAGTTGCATCCAAAGAACACCATACCTACTATGAAGCATGGGGGTGGAAACATCATGATTTGGGGCTGTTTCTCTGCAAAGGGACCAGGACGACTGATCCGTGTAAAGGAAAGAATGAATGGGGCCATGTATCGTGAGAATTTTAGTGAAAACCTCCTTCCATCAGCAAGGGCATTGAAGATGAAACGTGGCTGGGTCTTTCAGCATGACAATGATCCCAAACACTCCGCCCGGGCAACGAAGGAGTGGCTTCGTAAGAAGCATTTCAAGGTCCTGGAGTGGCCTAGCCAGTCTCCAGATCTCAACCCCATAGAAAATCTTTGGAGGGAGTTGAAAGTCCATGTTGCCCAGCAACAGCCCCAAAACATCACTGCTCTAGAGGAGATCTGCATGGAGGAATGGGCCAAAATACCAGCAACAGTGTGTGAAAACCTTGTGAAGACTTACAGAAAACGTTTGACCTCTGTCATTGCCAACAAAGGGTATATAACAAAGTATTGAGATAAACTTTTGTTATTGACCAAATATAAATTATTTTCCACCATAATTTGCAAATAAATTCATAAAAAATCACAAAGTGATTTTCTGGATTTTTCATTTTGTCTGTCATAGTTCAAGTGTACCTATGATGAAAATTACAGGCCTCTCTCATCTTTTTAAGTGGGAGTACTTGCACAATTGGTGGCTGACCAAATACTTTTTTGCCCCACTGTATGTGTTATTTCATAGTTTTGAAGTCTTCACTATGTAGAAATGTTTTTAAAATTTTGAATATAAACTTGGAATGAGTAGGTATGTCCAAACGTTTGACTGGTACTGTACATGTACAGTTGAAGCCGGAAGTTTACATACACCTTAGCCAAATGCATTTAAACTCAGTTTTTCACAATTCCTGACATTTAATCATAATTCCCTGTCTTAGGTCAGTTAGAATCACCACTTTATTTTAAGAATGTGAAATGTCAGAATGATATTAGAGAGAATGATTTATTTCAGCTTTTCTTTCCTTCATCACATTCCCAGTGGGTGAGAAGTCTACATACACTCAATTAGTATTTGGTAGCATTGCCTTTAAATTGTTTAACTTGGGTCAAATGTTTCGGTTAGCCTTCCACAAGCTTCCCACAATAAGTTGAGTGAATTTTGGCCCATTCCTCCTGACAGAGCTGGTGTAACTGAGTCAGGTTTGTAGGACTCCTTGCTCGCTCACGCTTTTGCAGCTCTGCCCACAAATATTCTATGGGATTGAGGTCAAGGCTTTGTGCTGGCCACTCCAATACCTTGACTTTGTTGTCCTTAAGCCATTTTGCCACAACTTTGGAAGTATGCTTGGGGTCATTGTCCATTTGGAAGACCCATTTGCGACCAAGCTTTAACTGATGTCTTGAGATGTTGCTTCAATATATCCACATAATTTTCCATCCTCATGTAACCATCCTCATGTAGCCATCTATTTTGTGAAGTGCACCAGTCCCTCCTGCAGCAAAGCACCCCCACAATATGATGCTGCCACTTGCAAGCCTCCCCCTTTTTCCTCCTAACATAACGATGGTCATTGTGGCCAAACAGTTCTATTTTTGTTTCATCAGACCAGAGGACATTTCTCCAAAAAGTACGATCTTTGTCCCCATGTGCAGTTGCAAACCGTAGTCTGGCTTTTTTATGGCATTTTTATTTACATTTTTTATTTCACCTTTAATGAACCAGGTAGGCAAGTTGAGAACAAGTTCTCATTTACAATTGCGACCTGGCCAAGATAAAGCAAAGCAATTCGACACATACAACAACACAGAGTTACACATGGAGTAAAACAAACATACAGTCAATAATACAGTAGAAATATAAGTCTATATACAATGTGAGCAAGTGAGGTGAGATAAGGGAGGTGAAGGCAAAAAAAGTCCATGGTGGCGAAGTAAATACTATATAGCAAGTAAAACACTGGAATGGTTGATTTGCAGTGGAAGAATGTGCAAAGCAGAGATAGAAATAATGGGGTGCAAAGGAGCAAAATAAATAAATACAGTAGGGAAAGAGGTAGTTGTTTGGGCTAAATTATAGATGGGCTATGTACAGGTGCAGTAATCAGTACTTTTGGAGCAGTGGCTTCTTCCTTGCTGAGCGGCATTTCAGTTTATGTCGATATAGGACTTGTTTTACTGTGGATATAGATACTTTTGTACCTGTTTCCTCCAGCATCTTCACAGGGTCCTTTGCTGTTGTTCTGGGATTGATCTGCACTTTTCGCACTAAAGTATGTTCATCTCTAGGAGACAGAACACTTCTCCTTCCTGAGCGGTGTGTGATGGCTGCGTGGGCCCATGGTGTTTATACTTGCGTACTTGTCACGTCCTGACCTTAGTTCCTTTTGTATGTTTCTATTTTAGGTTGGTCAAGGCATGAGTTGGGGTTGGCATTCGATGTTTTTGTTCTATGTTGGGTATTTCTATGTGTTTGGCCTGGTATGCTTCCCAATCAGAGGCAGCTGTCAATCGTTGTCTCTGATTGAGAACCATACTTAGGTAGCCTGTTTTCCCCATTTTGGGTGTGGGTGATTGTTTTCTGTTTAGTGTATGTCACCTTACAGAACTGTTTAGTTTCTTCTATTTCACTGTCTTATTTTGTTTTTGTGCGTTCAGTCAATCAATTATGACGGACACTTACCACGCTGCATATTGGTCCGATCCTTCTTACTCTTCCTCGGACGAAGAGGAGATTCGTTACAGTACTATTGTTTGTACAGATGAACGTGGTACCCTCAGGCATTTGGAAATTGCTCCCAAGGATGAACCAGACATTTAGAAGTCCACCATTTTTTTCTGAGGACTCTTTGATTTTCCCATGATGTCAAGCAAAGAGCCACTGCGTTTGAAGGTAGGCCTTGAAATACATCTACAGGTATACCTCCAATTGCCTCAAAGTATGTCAATTAGCCTAATCAGAAGCTTCTAAAGCCATGATGTCCTTTTGTGGAATATTCCAAGCTGTTTAAAGGCACAATCAACTTAGTGTATGTCAACTTCTGACCCAATGGAATTGTGATTAAGTGAAATAATCTGTCTGTAAACAATTGTTGGAAAAAATACTTGTGTCATGCACAAAGTAGATGTCCTAACCAACTTGCCAAAACTATAGTTTGTTGACAAGAAATTTGTGGAGTGGTTGAAAAACGAGTTTTAATGACTCCAACCTAAGTGTATGTAAACTTCCGACTTCAACTGTATATACCATACCCATGATCTCTCCACCACGAGCCAACCTGCACAGCTACTGTGCATTACTGTTAGGTATTGTTGCACTGTTGGGGCTAGAAACACAAGCCTTTTGCTGCCCCTGCAATAATATCTGTAAATCTGTGTATGTGACTAATAAACTGTGATTTGATATGCTAAAACTTTGATGAAAACCTGCTAAGGACCTCACACTGGGGCAAAGATTCACCTTCCAACAGGACAACGACCCTAAGCATACAGTCAAGACAACACAGGAGTGACTTCGGGACAAGTCTCTGAATGTCCAGCCAGAGCCCGGACTTGAACTCGATCAAACATCTCTGGAGAGACCTGAAAATAGCTGTGGCGCGACACTCCCCATCCAACCTGACAGAGCTTGAGAGGATCTGCAGAGTAGAATGGGAGAGACTCCCATGTGCCAAGCCTGTAGCGTCTTACCCAAGAAGACTCAAGGCTGTAATCGCTGCCAAAGGTGCTTCAACAAAGTACTGAGTAAAGGGTCTGAAAACATATGTAAATGTAATATTTTTATTTTGACTAAATTAGCAAAAATGTATATAAACCTGTCTTTGCTTTGTCGTTATGGGTTATTGTGTGTAGAAAAACATTTGATCAATTTTAGAATAAGGCTGTAACGTAACAAAATGTGGAAAAGGTCAAGGGGTCTAAATACTTTTCGAATGCACATGACCTTGTAATCACGATCTAACCTGCATAGCTACATGCTCAAACATTAATCTTTCACGAGTTTGTGTGTGTGTGTGAAAGAGAAAACAGACCGAGATTGTGTGTGCGTGTGTATTTGTTTGTGTGCTCATGTAGTACAGTATGTGTATGCGTGTGTTTCTCCTCAGTGCAACCATCATGAAAGGCTGTCAAATTCAGCAAGACCCAAGCAAGCTTTATGTTAGTCAGATGAGCTCAAGCCAATGATTTTAAACCTCTGTAAAATCTATAATCTGTTAACACAGCCTGGCTGGGCACAGGCATAGCATGAAATACAACTTGATATATGGATATGAATAAAAACCAAATCTGTTGATCGCCTACTGATCTGTGCCGATAGCGCTTTATAGAGTCCAGGAGGCCTCCACTCGAAAAGATGTACGAGTCAGTGATGTACGAGTCAGTGTAAATGAAGCATTGTTAATTGAGAGGTGTTGTCCCATTTATCCAGCTAGAGCCCACTACAGTTGAGCAACAGCAGTGTGGAGCTCCCTCTAACAGCAGGAGCCCTATAGCAAACAACTATTAGACCTAATTGCATTAATCTCCTTCCAACCCATTTTGAGTTACTCATTTATTTAAAAACACATTATTCTGGCCCCAGATGTACTGTGTATATATATATATTTTTCTCATATGTGGTTGATTTATTCGATCTTTTCCATTTTTTTATGAATGTGTTCCTAATCAATCTATAAGCTTACCTTTGGTTAGTGTTTCAATATAAACATTTTGACTATCAATGACAAATCCTACATTTATTCAAATTCAGGTTGCTCTCGAGACATAGCAAATCAGAGGTTGCAGTGGGACCTGTATCAGTGATTTTTGACCAGATATCACCTGCAGAGATAGAGCCTCCCTTGTAGGCCTAATAGTATAAGATTCTACAGCAACTGTTCTATGCATGGAATTAGAACTCTACGCATCATTCAGGGTAGGATGGGAAGGGCTACACTTGTTTTGAGCCCCACCTGTTTAGCAAAAATAAAAATAAATAATAATAAAAAAAGTTGTAAAATACTTTGAAGAATCTCAAATATAAAATATATTTGATTTGTGTAACACTTTTTTGGTTACTACATGATATGTGATATTCAATAGTTTTGATTGTCTTCACTATTATTCTACAATGTAGAAAATAGTTTAAAAAAAAGAAAAAGAAAGAAAAACCCTCTCGTAGGTGTGTCCAAACTTTTGACTGGTTATTATTTATTTTTCTTTACATTTTATTTTGGCATTAATACATGTTACACATCAGTTTGCAAACAATGTAAAAAAAAATTAAAAAATAAAGATAATTTAGATAATTTCTTGAGTAAGGAAGCTCCAAATTGCAGGTGTTTCAGCCTAGCTCTGTGCTTTCTGTGGTGGGCAGCGGTTGGTAATGTTCTCCAGTTGTGCCGTGATTAGCTCAGTGTCCTGTCATTCATGGGGACACTACATCACTGCAAAATCTACGGGTAGAGCTAAAAAATTCAAGCCCCTTTGGTGCTGCCATAGACTTACATTAAAGTGCCCATCCAAGAAGGCTCAAGGTCATTGGCCACAGACAAAATTATGTCAAATGACATATCTACCTTAGCTTTGATTGGACTCATCACTTCAACATCATACTTTCAAAATCTTAGCTAGCAAGCTAGACAAGCTGTCATCTACTGGCAAATCAGTGCTCATCGGCCATTGGACATAAACATTACACAACAAGTTGGAAATCGTAAATTCAACAATGAGTGCTAAGGCGCCAATGTAGCCCCGGGTTCGATCCCAGGCTGTGTCATAGCTGGCTGTGACCGGGAGACCCATGGGACAGCGCACAATTGGCCCAGCATCGTCCGGGTTAGGGAGGGTTTGGCCGGCGGGAATGTCCTTGTCTCATCGTGCTCCAGCCACTTCTTGTTCGACAATGTTTCCTCCAACATTGGTGTGGCTGGCTTCCGGGTAAAATGAAAAGTGTGTCAAGAAGCCGTGTGGCTTTGCTCTCGACCCTTGCCGAGTCTGTAGGGGAATTGCAGCAATTTACAAGATCGTAACTACCAATTGGATATCACAAAAAAGTGGGTATCGCCAAGGGCCAGAAAAGTTTGAATACATTGGCCATGCTGTCAATCCAGAATGACTTCTGCCGCGTTCAAAACAACTGGAAACATGGATTTGGAAATCTCAGTGTTCAGTGAGTTCAAAACAACTGGGAACTCAGATAAAACTAGCTCTTACTGGGAACATACAGAAAATAATTTTGAATGGTCATCCAACTCTGGATTCCAAGTCGTTTTTTTTCAGGCCTCTTTCTAGAGCCCACAAGAAGGACTGCCGCGCCACCTTCCTGTTCAAGTGAGCACAGCAAACCAAGGTGAGTCCAAAAATGTATTGTATGCTGCTGCATAAATGATGTAATATGCCAGGGAGATATGCATACTGTATCTAAGAAAGTAATAGTCAGTGTATGTTGTGTAGTAAGCTTAGTAGCCCATGTGCCTCACCCTAATAATTTGCTCCCTTTTCACCACAACTTAGCCTACTGTTCTGACTTGGTGGTGCACATTTAGCCTATAGCCTGTTTTAGAGAAATGTCATCATCGAATATTGTAAGAGCTTTCATTGTCTGCTTATATGCCCCCTGTAATGACCGACGCTGGAGACGAGAAGCAGGTACGGGGGGGAAGGCAGGTGTGCGTAATGATGGTGGCAGGAGTGGTAATGCTGGGAAGCCTGGCGCCTTCGAGCACCAGGAAGGGGGAGCGGTAGCGGTGTGACACCCCTTTTATTTATCCTATGGTTCTGATTTGGTGTACAGGGAGAATTCTGTAAGAACGGACCATGTTCTGAATTATGTTGCCGTACATTTCAAAAGTGCTAAACAAATAGTTATATTGGCTATGTCTGTCCTAGCTCGCTCATTAATGTCGTAATCGAAAATACGGATTGCCTCTTATCTGCTCGTCATCCCCTTATGCCATAGTTTGTACATCTGAATTGTCAGTAGAAACCACATTTGTTTAAGCAAGTCAGCCATATCAGCAATGTTTTTTTTAAAGGCAGTAAATGAGGCTGAATGAACTGTTTCGCTGCCAGACAAGGCTCCACTGATAGCCAGATGTAACAGTGGGAAGCTGTTGGGACAGCTTTGTCGGCCCTAACAGTTTCTGCAGCACCATTTGTCACCGTTATAGTGCAATTCATGTATTGTTTAGTGTTGTGTAGTGGCTTTGCTGGCATGCATCTAAATATTTTTTGTGGAGTTTGCCCCACCAAGATTTACATGCTAAAATTGGCGTTTGCATATTCTTGAACTGCAAATTGCACCTGCTCCGAGCACTTCGTTCGTAGATGATACACTGTCCACCCCAGCTCCCTGTCTCCCTCTCCCACTGAGTCTGACTCGATAGTAGGCCTACTAGCGAGTCAGAGATGCTGAACTGGCAGTTTTTGCAGCACTGCAACTGAAGGCATTGCCATCAGGAACAGTTTTTCCCCGCACTCCTCTACTCTGGCACTGACAGTTGTCTGGCTCGTTCTCGGTTCGATTCACCATCTTCTCTGAATTTTTGGACTTTGAAATGTCATCAAACTCGATTACTTTTTCTCAACCATTTTTCATTTGGCTTTCTCGTGTTTCAAATTCAGCAGGAGACGACTAGCCTAGGACCTCTTCACTAGCTGACCACCACTACCAAGACCTGTGTCAAGATCAGTTATCCCACTGGCACTCCCCATAACCTCTATGTACAAATAAGCGAGCAGGTCTGGAATCAGTGTGGCAGGATATGATGATTACACAGAAGGATCACAGCACTTTTACATTATTGTCTTTCTGGGGGGTGGGAGAAATAACAAGGAGGCAACTTAATTTAACGCTGATCGCTTTTACTAGAATGTTTACAGTGTGAACAGTGAAACAATTAATAAATCATGCCGCGAGAGGTACCGGGCAAATAGGTGCTGGAATGAACAAAGTCAATCTGAGAGGTGCCAGGATCCGACACAAATTAAGCACTGGGTATATTATACCTTGCGTTGAGTGGAATCTACTTGCTAAACTTAGCTAGCTTATTACTTGTTAGCCAGTTAAATGAAAAGCAGACAGTCAGCTCTAGAAAACTCCATAAAACAAGTTCACTAATTGCAGGCATGAGCCAATATTCAGGGTATTAAGCCCAAGGAATGAATGACTGAAATGTAAACAAATAAGCTAAATGATGCATATACCAGCGAGTACAGTTTTGGGATGATGGTGTAGGGTGTATAGTCTGTGGATGCAAAGTCCATAAATGAGAGGACCAGGTGGATGGTTGGTGAGGGCCATGGCACGGGGGAAGAAACTGTTCAGGTGGTGAGAGGTTTTGGTTGCGATTGACCTGAATTTTTGGTGGAAGGGATCGGCAATGATCTTTCCTGCACGCTTCCCTACCCTGGAGTCATGCAGGACCTCGATGGAGTGCAGGTGGCAGACAATAACCCTCTCAGCAGACTGTAAAATCTGCTGCTGTGAAGGAGGAGGTGAGGATGGACTCAACGACGGTCATTTAGAACTGAATCAGTACACCCAGCATTCAAAGGAGGACTGAGGACAAAACAACACCATGCATTCACCAAACAACACCATGCATTCACCAAACAACACCATGCATTCACCAAACAACACCATGCATTCACCAAACAACACCATGCATTCACCAAACATTGCACATGTATTCACCAAAACAGTTAAATTGCATAGGGAGTCTGATCAGATCAGATGTTACCAGCAAGCCAGAGCTATCTGTTGAAAGAGCATTCTTAACAATGGGATAAAATATAGGGTAATTGGTGTGCTTGTTGGCAAGAACACTACTGTTTTTTTTATTTTTTTATTTCACCTTTATTTAACCAGGTAGGCTAGTTGAGAACAAGTTCTCATTTGCAACTGCGACCTGGCCAAGATAAGGCATAGCAGTGTGAGCAGACAACAAAGAGTTACACATGGAGTAAACAATTAACAAGTCAATAACACAGTAGAAAACAAAGGGGGAGTCTATATACAATGTGTGCAAAAGGCATGAGGAGGTAGGCAGATAATTACAATTTAGCAGATTAACACTGGAGTGATGAATGATCAGATGGTCATGTACAGGTAGAGATATTGGTGTGCAAAAGAGCAGAAAAGTAAATAAATAAAAACAGTATGGGGATGAGGTAGGTGAAAAAGGGTGGGCTATTTACCAATAGACTATGTACAGCTGCAGCGATCGGTTAGCTGCTCAGATAGCTGATGTTTGAAGTTGGTGAGGGAGATAAAAGTCTCCAACTTCAGCGATTTTTGCAATTCGTTCCAGTCACAGGCAGCAGAGTACTGGAACGAAAGGCGGCCAAATGAGGTGTTGGCTTTAGGGATGATCAGTGAGATACACCTGCTGGAGCGCGTGCTACGGATGGGTGTTGCCATCGTGACCAGTGAGCTGAGATAAGGCGGAGCTTTACCTAGCATGGACTTGTAGATGTTATTTCCCACACTTATTTTATCATTCCCCTTCTTGCCAATTTTCACATTTTAAATCTGATATGCCTACTTGCGGCTTTGAAAATGAATTATATGAGGATATTTTTGCCGCCATTCATGGACAGTTTTGAATAAGTCCAATAAATAAGCATTGGACGTTAAATGCTCCCGGTGTCATGTTCTGACCTTTATTTCCTTTGTTTTGTCATTATTTCGTATGGTCAGGGCGTGAGTTGGGGTGGGCAGTCTATGTTTGTTTTTCTATGATTTTGGGATTTCTATGTTTCGGCCTAGTATGGTTCTCAATCATAGGCAGGTGTCATTAGTTGTCTCTGATTGAAAATCATACTTAGGTAGCCTGGGTTTCACTTTGTGGGTGATTGTTTCCGTGTCTGTGTTTTACACCACACAGCACTGTTTTCGGTTTCGGTTATTCACGTTACGTTTATTGTATGAAGTGTTCAGTTTATGTGTTTAAATAAACAACCATGGACACTTACCACGCCGCATATTGGTCCTCCGATCCTTCTCGCCTCTCCTCTTCAGACGAAGAGGAGGAAAACCATTACACCCGCCCTCAAATATACTTTTAACATTTTAGTTTTTGCACATACTAGGCAAGGATGGTAGGGGACTCAACTCAAACGCATCACATTTTGTCTATGTAGAGTAAGATGATGACTAGGATCTTCAACTAGTAAGCATAAATGACCTGAATATTGATTAATTCAATTTTTCTTGAAGTTTGGGTGATTTTGAGAAATGAATTGTTTTAACAACAACATTTTCAAACACCCAGCACAGATCAGATCAGGGGTGGCCAACCCTCCTGGAGAGCAAGTAGGATTTTCTTCCAGACCTATTTTAAAGAAATAGTTCCACCAATTACAAAATACTAAATGTTTGTGTCCTTACCTTGAAAGCAGTCTGGACAAGGAGACTGCAATCTATGATTTGGTTACCCACTGCCATCAACCATTAATATTATTATTTCCTTTGCAGAGCCTTAAACTTCTTCGGGATCGGTGTCCATTCCACGGGACGGTTGAGCTAACGTAGGCTAATGTGATTAGCATGAGGTTGTAAGTAACAAGAAAATGCTTGTTAATCTAACTGCACTGTCCTATTTACAGTAGCTATTACAGTGAAATAATACCATGCTATTGTTTGAGGAGAGTGCACAATTTTGGACATGAAAAGTTATTAATAAACAAATTAGGCACCTTTGGGCAGTCCTGATACAAAATACATTTACAGATGCAATGGTTCATTGGATCAGTCCGAAACGTTGCACATACACTGCTGCCATCTAGCGGCCAAAATCTAAATTGCACCTGGGCTGGAATAATACATTATGGCCTTTCTCTTGCCTTTTTAAGATGATGGTACAAAAAAAAGAACTTTTTTATTTTCTTTGTATGTGTCTCATACAACTTTCCACCTGAGATCAGCAGAGTTTGATAATTTAATGTTCAAAGCATCTTGAATTCACCTCACCTGACCTGCCCTATTTTTGTCAATTTCAACCCTGGTCATAGGTCTAAGCCATGTCAAAATATGTAGAATTGAAGGAAATGTCCTCTTCACATAGGAAATCTCATTCCAAGCTTTCTTCAAAATTTGACAACTTGATAGGATAGGCAAATCATCACGAGTACCCTAGAATAAAATTTGATTGGTGGGTATTTTATCCAGCTAGATTTGATCAATTTGCACCTTTATCACCCCCACATTCAAGATAAAAATGTGTTTCTTTCGTTCTTTCTTTATCTTTAGTCAGATGGTCATTTCCCCCTTTCTCTCATCCAGTTTTGCAGTTTTAGTGCGTTGATAAATATGCCTATATTTGTAGCTAGAGAAGTGTTCCAGTGAAGTATATTATGTTTCTTTACAGATATCAGTGACCGTGTGGGAAGAAGGTGACTTCATTCTACTTGCTGGGGTACGAAGACTGGGCCACAAAAACTATGTCATGTACCACGGCCGCAAAGCAAATCTTGGCCAGGGTTTTTTACACCTGTCCAGACATGGCATGTTGGGACGTGGGGTGTATCTAAGCCGCAAGAAGGCCGGTAGATACCCATTGGGGCTCAGCAACCACCACCAGAAGGTTGTTATCAGAGTCCTGGTCAACGTAGGCAGAGTGAACAAAGTCACCTACAAAGGTGGTCTTCAGAAGAGCTGGCATGACTAGGGTTATGACCATGCCTGGATTCCTCCTAACTGTTGCATGGTGCACAGTGACCTGGAAAAGTCCTGTGTCTGGGATACAAACCACATCACTCTTTCAGGTACCATCTGACCAAAACCTGAAGCCACTGTACCTGGCGAGGAAACTGATAAGGAAGAAGAAGAGGAGGGAGAAGATGAGGAGGAAGAGAGTGATGATTATGAGGAAGAGAAGGTTCATTATGAGGAAGAGGAGGTGGATTATGTGGAAGAGGAGAATGTGAATTATGAGGAAGAGGAGGTGGACCATGAAGATTGGTTACGATTGGTTATACTTGAGTTGGAAGATGACACTGAGGAAAAGTATGACGATTCTGATGAAGATGATTATTACTGTGAAAAAAAGAAGGATTATGAAGATGAGGAAGTGGAGGACGAAGAAGAGATGGTAGTGAGAGGAGGATGAGTAACTTGTAGTTGTCGAACAGCCCTGCTCACATCCCTATCTGGGGCCATGTTGGAGGTACATGCGCGCAAAACAGAGCAGAGAGTAACATGTAATACACATCACATCTATCATTCCTTTACTCATGGTACATGGCAACCGCTATAAGTTACTTTCAGATGATTGTTGATTGGGATAAGTAAATCATAAACAAGAACCATTGCTGATCACGTTAGAACATACACTACATGACCAAAAATCTAACATCTCATTCCAAAATCATGGGCATTGATATGGAGTTGGACCCACCATTGCTGCTATAACAGCCTCCACTGTTCTGGGAAGGCTTTCCACATGATGTTGGAACATTGCTATGGGAACTTGCTTCCAATCAGCCACAAGAGCATTAGTGGGGTTGGGCACTGATGTTGGGCGATTAGGCCTGGCTCGCAGTCGGTGTTCCAATTCATCCCAAAGGTGTTCGATGGGGTTCTGTGCAGGCCAGTCAAGTTCTTCCACACTGATCTCGACAAACCATTTCTGTATGGACATCGCTTTGTGCACAGGGGCATTGATGGAAGCACAGAATGGCCTAGAATGTCATAGTATACTGTAACGTTAAGATTTCCCTTCACTGGAACTAAGGGGCCTAGCCTGAACCATGAAAACAGCCCCAGACCATTATTCCTCCTCCACCAAATGTTACAGTTGACACTATGCATTTGGGCAGGTAGCGTTCTCCTGGCATCCACAAAACTCAGATTTGTTTGATGGACTGCGAGCTGGTGAAGTGTGATTCATCACTCCAGAGTACAATGGAGACGAGCTTTATACCACTCCAGCAGACACTTGGCTTTGCACATGGTGATTAGGCTTGTGTGTGGCTGCTCAGCCATGGAAACCCATTTCATGAAGCTCCCAACTAACAGTTATTGTGCTGACGTTGATTCCAGAGGCCGTTTGGAACTTGTTAGTGAGTGTTGGAACCGAGGACAGACCATTTTTACTCGCTGCAGCACTCTGAGGTCCCGTTCTGTGAGCTTGTGTAGCCTACCACTTCGTGGCTGAGCCATTTGCTCCTAGACGTTTCCACTGCACAATAACAGCACTTACAGTTGACCGGGGCAGCTCTAGCAAGGCAGAAATTTGACAAACTGACTTGTTGGAAAGGTGGCATCCTATTACGGTGCCACGTTGAAAGTCATTGAGCTCTTCAGTAAGGCCATTCTACTGCCAATGTTTGTCTATGGAGATTGCATGGCTGTGTGCTCAATTTTTTTACACCTGTCAGCAACGGGTGTGGCTGAAATAGCCGAATCCACTCATTTGAATGCTTTTGTATATATAGTGTATTTAGAAAATATGTTTATTCTTTTACATGTTTTGATTTGGTTGACTTCTAATTATTGGTTGTACTATCTACACCTGTGTTTAAGTGTCTATTTGACATTGGTTGATTTCTCAGTACATGCTTTTTGTACCAAGTTGTTGTTAGTTTTATATTTTGATATTGGTTCAAATCTATAGATGAGCATATTAGTTAGAGTTTTTCCAAGGTCCGTATTTGCAAAACAGAAAATTAAAACCTCTTTTGATTCAATGGTTTCCCTGTGGTTCTTGCTATTTTAAGGCATATGGTTAAATGAGAGAAGTTACTGACCAGGTCTTTGAGGAAAATATAATAATAATTCACACATGTACAAGTGTGTATTATACACGTGTGAATTGGATTTTAAAAATGCATATCCCACTCTCCTGAGATACCCTCGGAGAGTTCGGTCATGGCCAGGGATCAGCCATTATTGACGGCGACCCTGGAGCGCTTAGGGTTGAGTGCCTTGCTCAAGGGCACATTGACAAATGTTTCACCTAGTGGGCTATGGGATTCGAACCAGCACCCTTTTGGTTGCTGCAGAGAGACATGAGAGATTCTTATTCTCCTCTTACATCCTCCCTTACATTTCATTTCAGTACAATGATTCATAGCTTGAGACTAACTTCACTAAGCTGGTTTTACTCCCATTGACAATTTTAAATCCTTTGATAAACCTGATTTAGAGAATTTGGATTGTGAACCTCATTCACAGGAGCAAAGAAATTAGAGGTGGAAATCCACTTCCTCCTGGTAATCTCATTCACTACCATCTGATGTGCTGAGACCTGCATGACCAAATCCACCTCAATCCAATGTATTTTGTGTGGAACCAAGCTTAGACAGTTTACAAACAGACCACATGAATCCATCCGATAACGCTCCCGTTATAGCTAATCTATACATTGACTTAAAATAGTCAAAACACAGACAGAGATATTTACCCAACACACTAAACTACCAAACACAACAGTATCACAACTACCATAACAACTCAATTCATTATCCAGCTACTATTTGACCACTTATCCTGACAGGAAATGTCTGTCAAGGAGAAAAACAATCTCCATGCAGCATATAAATCCAGCCCACTGTGTGTCCACATGACTGTAACGTAGGACCTAATAACTGGGAACATGTCACTAAGATACAGAGAGCAAAGGATTCTGTAGATCAGAAAAACAAAGTCAGCACAGAGGCGTTACACACACACACACACACACACACACCAGGGGGAAGGAGGGAGGAATGCACACTCACCCACGATTTAACAAAGCTCAAATTAAGGGGATGACTTCCAAATCATTTCACTTATTACTTCACATCCCAGTTGTCCACTCTGTGACCCTTCCAGCCCAGTGGGCTGTATGCTGTTCAGGAATCCTCAGCCAATGTCAAACTAAATGGCCTGGGATGAACTAACATAGTGCCTCTGAACACAGCCTGTTACAGACCACTTCAAGACATCATCATCATCATCATCCACCAAAGTTATTAATGTCAGTCAGGGGTTGATAAGTGAAAAGTGCCATTTATTTTCCACTCCTGAATTAAGTGAATTGAAATAGAATCGACCCAACCCTTGCGTCAGCACATTCTATGATGTGGTAGTTATTGTTTGGTTAAGTGACTTACTGACAATATCTTACATTACAATAGCTTCATCATGTCACAAAAGTAATTACACTGTAAAGCACAATCCAGCGAGTGCCTTCACCACATGGTCACAAGATTCATTATTTTGTTATGTGACTGGCTGCCCATATTTTATTTATTTAACCTTTATTTAACCAGGCAAGTCAGTTAAGAACACATTCTTATTTTCAATGACGGCCTGGGAACAGTGGGTTAACTGCCTGTTCAGGGGCAGAACAACAGATTTGTACCTTGTCAGCTCGGGGGTTTGAACTCGCAACCTTCCGGTTACTAGTCCAAAGCTCTAACCACTAGGCTACGCCATACCTCAGAGCTCACTAGGCCCAGTGGCTCCAATATACCACACAACTAACTGTACTGTACACTACAGCACTATCCAATTCCTCCCTTCATTCCACCACCACACAGTACAGTAGCAAGCTCTGCGGTCAGGAACTTGTGTGGGGTGATAAGCGCTGACTGGCCTGTGTCACGCCCTGATCTGTTTCACCTGTCCTTGTGATTGTCTCCACTCCCTCCAGGTGTCGGTTATTTTCTCTAGTGTATTTATCCCTGTGTTCCCTGACTCTCTGTGCCAGTTCGCCTTGTACATTTCCAAGTCAACCGGCGTTTTTCCCGTTCTCCTGCTTTTTGCATTCTCCCTTTTCTAGTCCTCCCGGTTTTGACCCTTGCCTGTTTCTGGACTTTGTACCCGCCTGCCTGACCGTTCTGCCTGCCTTAACCACGAGCCTGTCTGCCTCTCTGTACCTGCTGGACTCTGATCTGGTTTTGAACTTTTGCCTGTCCACGACCATTCTCTTGCCTAACCCTTTGGATTAATAAACATTGTAAGACTCCAACCATCTGCCTCCTGTGTCTGCATTTGGGTCTCGCCTTGTGCCTTGATAGGCCTGCTTGGGAAGAGACGACCTGAGATAGATGGATCACTTGGAACCACTTCTCCTGATGGATTGCTCATTTGCTTTTTGACACAGAAATGAATTAGGATGACCAAAGGGTCCTCTATCAAAGGGAACCCTCCATACTGTAACCCAATCAGGAATAATTGCTCATATTTTCCACTCATCAGCTTCCTGTGTGAAGAATAGGACGATGATTTAATAACATAGGGGTTGTGGTTAGAGTATTTAATGTTGTAGGGTAAGGTTTGTGACATGTGATGTAATTTCCCTCCTACTATATACCAAGAGTGTGGATAGGAGGAATTCAGATCAACAATGTGCTATGAGCAGCAGGATGTGCCAGCCACTTGAGGAAAATGGAGGTTGAATAGAAAATGCTTATTTCTAACAGCCTTCACCGTGATGCTTGAGCAACAGTACTATGTGGTTATAAGGTTACAGTCACAACACACACACTTATATGGATGGACGGATTACTATGTTCCGACAGTATACCAGTTAATACCACAATCAATGAGAGTCACATATAGTAATTCCATCACATTTAGGCCGTAGGGATAGGATTTGCTATTCCTTCTTGATTTGTGACAAAATGTGTATAAAGTGACAACACACTGAGTATACAAAACATTCTCTTCCCATGACCAGGTGAAAACTGATCCCTTGCTGATTGGAAGCATTGGAGTCAACATGGGCCAGCCTCCCTTTGGAATGCTTTTGTTCATGTCCCAATTAATTGAGGCTGTTCTGAGAGCAAAAGGGGGGATGCAACTTAATATTAGGAAACTGTTTCTAATGGCTGGTATACTCAGTGTACATATGGATGCATAAAGTACCTATTTCACCATAACACCACAGCCTTTCTGATTCATACCCATATGCAACCACTCAATCTAACCTAGATTGAGTGGTATGAAAGGCTATTCCTCATTTATTGTGTTGTGAAACTGGCTCCAGTACAGAAGCCTAGCCTACAGTAAGACCTGAGCCAGCTCTAACTCCATTCCAGAAGACAATGGGCAGTGGTACCTGTCTGGAGGGTTCATCTTTGCATTGGTGAGGGGGGTGCAGGGGGGAGAGGAGGAGAGGTCTACATTATGGGAGGCTAAGGCACCGGGATTGGATTGAAAATAAAACAGTTTGAATTGGATTCGAATGGAAATGGGGAGGGAGCACCACTTATGGCGCGAGATTGTAATCCATTGAGACAAGATCTCAATTGGATTTGACCAGATAGAGTGGCTGAATAAAGGTGGGAGCCTGGGGGGAACCAAGAAATCGACACAGACAATGATGTAGTGGGTGGTGGCGGCAGCCCCAGGAACCCTCCCAGGTCTCCTGTCCTCTGCCCCCAAATACCCCTCCTCCCACCCCACCTCCACACCCTGGCTATATTATCAGCTGCTGGCTTGGCTGCCGTCTCCCCTGCTCTGCTCTACTCTGCATGTGGTCTCCCAATTACAGGGCTGCCTGCCTGTTTTGATTAAAGAACCAGGCTGACATCAGCTCAACATCTCCCCCACATACTGCACTACTCTCCATCATAACAATACACCTGACCCTGCCAGTCACAGATATCACCCCCACCATAGAGACCAAGAAAGAGAGAGATAATCGAGAGAGAGAGAGAGAGAGAGAGAGAGAGAGAGAGAGAGAGAGAGAGAGAGAGAGAGAGAGAGAGAGAGAGAGAGAGAGAGAGAGAGAGAGAGAGAGAGAGAAGAAGAAAACGAGGCAAGTGTCTGGTGCTCCTGTCTGTCACACCATCTACAAGAGTCAGTGCAAATGAGAATTAGTTCACCTAATTGGGGGTGCTATTTGGGTCTATTTGCAGTAAATACAATTTGGCGGGGTAAAGCTTGGTGGCCTTCAGGTTCAGGTGTCTAGATGCAGGCACAGTTGGATATGTCATCTCCAGCTTGCACCTCTGACCCCCAGGGAAGCTAAACGCTAAAAGTAAAGACCATTAGAGGATAAAATAATCGTTCTCAGAATATGTCTATGGCTCCAAAATCTCTTTGTCTAATATTAATATTTCCAAGAATAACGGATCTTTGGAAACACTATGTGCATTTGGAAAGTATTCAGACCCCTTGAATTTTTCCACGTTGTTACGTTACAGCCTTATTCTAAAATTGATTAAATCTTTTTTTCCCTCATCAATCTACACACAATACCCCATAATGAATGAATGAATGAAGCAAAACAGTTAAAAAAAAAGCTAATTTATTACAAATAAAAAACGGAAATATACATTTGCATAAGTATTTAGAGCTTTTACTCAGCACTTTGTTGAAGCACCTTTGGCAACGATTATAGCCTCGATTCTTCTTGGGTATGACGCTGGAAGCTTGGCACACCTGTATTTGGGGAGTTTCTCCAATTCTTCTCTGCAGATCATCTCAAGCTCCATCAGGTTGAATGAGGAGCGTCGCTGCACAGCTATTTTCAGGTCTCTCCAGAGATGTTTGATCAGGTTAAATTCTGGGCTCTGGCTGGGCGACACAAGGAAATTCAGAGACTTGTCCTGCCACTTCTGCATTGTCTTGGCTGTGTGCTTAGGGTCATTGTCATGTTGGAAGGTGAACCTTCGCCCCAGTCTGAGGTCCTGAATGCTCTGGAGCAGGTTTTCATCAAGAATCTCTGTACTTTCCCTCGGTCCTGACTAGTCTCCCAGTCCCTGCCACTGAAAAACATCCCCACATCATGATGTTGCATCAGACCAAAGAATCTTATTTCTCATGGTGTGAGAGTCCTTTAGGTGCCTTTTGGCAAACTCCAAGTGGGCTGTCCGTCTGGCCACTCTACCATAAAGGCCTGATTGGTGGAGTGATTCGGAGATGGTTGTTGTTCTGGAAATTTCCACAGAGGAACTCTGGAGCTCTGTTAGAGTGACTATCGGCTACTTGGTCACCTCCCTCCCCCGATTGCTCAGTTTGGCTCTAGCTCTAGGAAGAGTCTTGGTGGTTCCAAACTTCTTCCATTTAAGAATGATGGAGGCCACTGAGTTCTTGGGGACCTTCAATGCTGCAAACAGCTGCAAACATTTTTTGGTACCCTTCTCCAGATCTGAGCCACAATCCTGTCTCGGAGCTCTACGGACAATTCCTTCAACCTCATGACTTTGTTTTTCCTCTGACATGCCCTGTCAACTGTGAGAACTTATATAGACAGGTGTTTGCCTTTCCAAATCATGTCCAATCAATTTAATTTACAACAGGTGGACTGCAATCATGTTGTAGAAACATCTCAAGGTATGATCAATGGAAACAGGATGCACCTGAGCTCAATTTCGAGTCTCATTACAAAGGGTCTGAATACTTATGTAAATAAGGTATTTCTGTTTTTGATTTGAAATACATTTGCAAACATTTCTAAAACCTGTTTTCATTTGTTCATTATGGGGTATTGTGTGTAGATTGATAAGAAGAAAAAAATATTTAAGCCATTTTAGAGTAAGGCTGTAACGTAGCAAAATGTGGAAAAAGGCAAGGGGTCTAGATACTTTTGACCCTGGACAACAGAATATGATAAAGTGAAATATACAGCTATTGAATGAATAGCCTTTGTAATATCAATGGGTTTATCAAATCAAATCATATTTGTCACATGCGCAGAATACCACAGGTGTAGACCAAGCAGTGGAATGCTTACTTACAAGCCCTTAAACAACAATGCAGTTTTATGAAAAATACTTTAAAAAGTAACAAATAAAAGTAACAAATCGTTAAAGAGCAGCAGTCAACATGATCAAGACAAAGGAGATGAATGTGGACTACAGGAAAAAGAAGACTGAGCACCCCCCCCATTCTCATCGGGGCTGCAGTGGAGCAGGTTGAAAGCTTCAAGTACCTTGGTGTCCACATCACCAACAAACTAACATGGTCCATGCACACCAAGACAGTCATGAAGAGGGCACAACAAAACTTACTCCACCTCAGATGACTGAAACGATTCGGCATGTGTCCTCATATCCTCAAAAGGTTCTACAGCTGCACCATCGAGAGGATCCTGTCTGGTTGCATCACTGCCTGATATGGCAACTGGGGCCAAGCTTCCTGCCATCCAGGACCTCTATACCAGGCGGTGTCAGAGGAAGGCAATAAAAATTGTCAAAGACTCCAGCCACCCAAGTCATAGACTGTCCCCTCTGAAACCGCATGGCAAGAGGTACCAGAGCGCCAAGTCTAGGTCCAAGAGGCTTCTAAACAGCTTCTACCCCCAAGCTATAAGACTCCTGAACATGTAATCAAATGGCTACCCAGACTATTTGCAGTCCCCCCCCCCCCCCCCCCCCGTAACCTTTATGCTGCTGCTACTCTCTGTTATTATCTATGCATAGTCACTTTAATAACTCTACTTACATGTACATATTACCTCAATTACCTTGACAAACCGGTGCCCCCGCACATTGGCTCTGATCCGGTACTCCTGTATATGCAAACTGAGGGAGACAAAGAGACACAGCTGCATGTGAGTTCTCACATTTTTCAACATGTTTTTTTTACAAACAGATAGATTTAGAGTTAGATCAACTTAAATGGTGTTGAAGCTTTTGAGACCAGCAAATGGCACCCAAATCCAGAGGCCTTGAAGCCCCCTCCTGCTGTTCAGAGACCATCTACTGGCATTTTCTACAAGAAATCTGCCTCCAGAAGAAAAAAAAAATCTTCTCCCAGGTGGGTGTGACACCTACTCCCGCTGACTGCTGCACTGCTGTTTGGATTCCACCTGGTGATCTGTTCACCGTCTGCCCTGGTTGTCTCCCCCTGTCTGGTACAGGTATCACCACCACACTTACCCCTCTCTGTTCACCGTCTGCCCTGGTTGTCTCCCCCTGTCTGGTACAGGTATACCCACCACACTTACCCCTCTCTGTTCACTGTCTGCCCTGGTTGTCTCCCCCTGTCTGGTACAGGTATACCCACCACACTTACCCCTCTCTGTTCACCGTCTGCCCTGGTTGTCTCCCCCTGTCTGGTACAGGTATACCCACCACACTTACCCCTCTCTGTTCACCGTCTGCCCTGGTTGTCTCCCCCTGTCTGGTACAGGTTTACCCACCACACTTACCCCTCTCTGTTCACCGTCTGCCCTGGTTGTCTCCCCCTGTCTGGTACATGTATACCCACCACACTTACCCCTCTCTGTTCACCGTCTGCCCTGGTTGTCTCCCCCTGTCTGGTACAGGTATACCCACCACACTTACCCCTCTCTGTTCACCGTCTGCCCTGGTTGTCTCCCCCTGTCTGGTACAGGTATACCCACCACACTTACCCCTCTCTGTTCACTGTCTGCCCTGGTTGTCTCCCCCTGTCTGGTACAGGTATACCCACCACACTTACCCCTCTCTGTTCACCGTCTGCCCTGGTTGTCTCCCCCTGTCTGGTACAGGTATCACCACCACACTTACCCCTCTCTGTTCACCGTCTGCCCTGGTTGTCTCCCCCTGTCTGGTACAGGTATACCCACCACACTTACCCCTTTCTGTTCACCGTCTGCCCTGGTTGTCTCCCCCTGTCTGGTACATGTATACCCACCACACTTACCCCTCTCTGTTCACTGTCTGCCCTGGTTGTCTCCCCCTGTCTGGTACAGGTATACCCACCACACTTACCCCTCTCTGTTCACCGTCTGCCCTGGTTGTCTCCCCCTGTCTGGTACAGGTATACCCACCACACTTACCCCTCTCTGTTCACTGTCTGCCCTGGTTGTCTCCCCCTGTCTGGTACAGGTATACCCACCACACTTACCCCTCTCTGTTCACCGTCTGCCCTAGTTGTCTCCCCCTGTCTGGTACAGGTATACCCACCACACTTACCCCTCTCTGTTCACTGTCTGCCCTGGTTGTCTCCCCCTGTCTGGTACAGGTATACCCACCACACTTACCCCTCTCTGTTCACCGTCTGCCCTGGTTGTCTCCCCCTGTCTGGTACAGGTATACCCACCACACTTACCCCTTTCTGTTCACCGTCTGCCCTGGTTGTCTCCCCCTGTCTGGTACAGGTATACCCACCACACTTACCCCTCTCTGTTCACCGTCTGCCCTGGTTGTCTCCCCCTGTCTGGTACATGTATACCCACCACACTTACCCCTCTCTGTTCACCGTCTGCCCTGGTTGTCTCCCCCTGTCTGGTACAGGTATACCCACCACACTTACCCCTCTCTGTTCACCGTCTGCCCTGGTTGTCTCCCCCTGTCTGGTACAGGTATACCCACCACACTTACCCCTCTCTGTTCACCGTCTGCCCTAGTTGTCTCCCCCTGTCTGGTACAGGTATACCCACCACACTTACCCCTCTCTGTTCACCGTCTGCCCTAGTTGTCTCCCCCTGTCTGGTACAGGTATACCCACCACACTTACCCCTCTCTGTTCACCGTCTGCCCTAGTTGTCTCCCCCTGTCTGGTACAGGTATACCCACCACACTTACCCCTCTCTGTTCACCGTCTGCCCTAGTTGTCTCCCCCTGTCTGGTACAGGTATACCCACCACACTTACCCCTCTCTGTTCACCGTCTGCCCTGGTTGTCTCCCCCTGTCTAGTACAGGTATACCCACCACACTTACCCCTCTCTGTTCACCGTCTGCCCTGGTTGTCTCCCCCTGTCTAGTACAGGTATACCCACCACACTTACCCCTTTCTGTTCACCGTCTGCCCTGGTTGTCTCCCCCTGTCTAGTACAGGTATACCCACCACACTTACCCCTCTCTGTTCACCGTCTGCCCTAGTTGTCTCCCCCTGTCTGGTACAGGTATACCCACCACACTTACCCCTCTCTGTTCACCGTCTGCCCTGGTTGTCTCCCCCTGTCTGGTACAGGTATACCCACCACACTTACCCCTTTCTGTTCACCGTCTGCCCTGGTTGTCTCCCCCTGTCTAGTACAGGTATACCCACCACACTTACCCCTCTCTGTTCACTGTCTGCCCTGGTTGTCTCCCCCTGTCTGGTACAGGTATACCCACCACACTTACCCCTCTCTGTTCACCGTCTGCCCTGGTTGTCTCCCCCTGTCTAGTACAGGTATACCCACCACACTTACCCCTCTCTGTTCACCGTCTGCCCTAGTTGTCTCCCCCTGTCTGGTACAGGTATACCCACCACACTTACCCCTCTCTGTTCACCGTCTGCCCTAGTTGTCTCCCCCTGTCTGGTACAGGTATACCCACCACACTTACCCCTCTCTGTTCACCGTCTGCCCTGGTTGTCTCCCCCTGTCTAGTACAGGTATACCCACCACACTTACCCCTCTCTGTTCACCGTCTGCCCTGGTTGTCTCCCCCTGTCTAGTACAGGTATACCCACCACACTTACCCCTTTCTGTTCACCGTCTGCCCTGGTTGTCTCCCCCTGTCTAGTACAGGTATACCCACCACACTTACCCCTCTCTGTTCACCGTCTGCCCTAGTTGTCTCCCCCTGTCTGGTACAGGTATACCCACCACACTTACCCCTCTCTGTTCACCGTCTGCCCTGGTTGTCTCCCCCTGTCTGGTACAGGTATACCCACCACACTTACCCCTTTCTGTTCACCGTCTGCCCTGGTTGTCTCCCCCTGTCTAGTACAGGTATACCCACCACACTTACCCCTCTCTGTTCACTGTCTGCCCTGGTTGTCTCCCCCTGTCTGGTACAGGTATACCCACCACACTTACCCCTCTCTGTTCACCGTCTGCCCTGGTTGTCTCCCCCTGTCTAGTACAGGTATACCCACCACACTTACCCCTCTCTGTTCACCGTCTGCCCTAGTTGTCTCCCCCTGTCTGGTACAGGTATACCCACCACACTTACCCCTCTCTGTTCACCGTCTGCCCTAGTTGTCTCCCCCTGTCTGGTACAGGTATACCCACCACACTTACCCCTCTCTGTTCACCGTCTGCCCTGGTTGTCTCCCCCTGTCTAGTACAGGTATACCCACCACACTTACCCCTCTCTGTTCACCGTCTGCCCTGGTTGTCTCCCCCTGTCTAGTACAGGTATACCCACCACACTTACCCCTTTCTGTTCACCGTCTGCCCTGGTTGTCTCCCCCTGTCTAGTACAGGTATACCCACCACACTTACCCCTCTCTGTTCACCGTCTGCCCTAGTTGTCTCCCCCTGTCTGGTACAGGTATACCCACCACACTTACCCCTCTCTGTTCACCGTCTGCCCTGGTTGTCTCCCCCTGTCTGGTACAGGTATACCCACCACACTTACCCCTTTCTGTTCACCGTCTGCCCTGGTTGTCTCCCCCTGTCTAGTACAGGTATACCCACCACACTTACCCCTCTCTGTTCACTGTCTGCCCTGGTTGTCTCCCCCTGTCTGGTACAGGTATACCCACCACACTTACCCCTCTCTGTTCACCGTCTGCCCTGGTTGTCTCCCCCTGTCTAGTACAGGTATACCCACCACACTTACCCCTCTCTGTTCACCGTCTGCCCTGGTTGTCTCCCCCTGTCTGGTACAGGTATACCCACCACACTTACCCCTCTCTGTTCACCGTCTGCCCTGGTTGTCTCCCCCTGTCTAGTACAGGTATACCCACCACACTTACCCCTCTCTGTTCACCGTCTGCCCTGGTTGTCTCCCCCTGTCTAGTACAGGTATACCCACCACACTTACCCCTCTCTGTTCACCGTCTGCCCTGGTTGTCTCCCCCTGTCTAGTACAGGTATACCCACCACACTTACCCCTCTCTGTTCACCGTCTGCCCTGGTTGTCTCCCCCTGTCTGGTACAGGTATACCCACCACACTTACCCCTCTCTGTTCACCGTCTGCCCTGGTTGTCTCCCCCTGTCTAGTACAGGTATACCCACCACACTTACCCCTCTCTGTTCACCGTCTGCCCTGGTTGTCTCCCCCTGTCTAGTACAGGTATACCCACCACACTTACCCCTCTCTGT